>NC_056726.1:784033764-784088764 GCF_019279795.1 Protopterus annectens | reverse complement strand
ATCTCAAGATAAAGTGGGTAAAACCCATGGACCTGGGTATGAAGACATTTGCAAGTGAGGGGGCAGGAGGGAGGGACGGTTGCTGACAAATGAAGTTTACCTACTCAGATGGAGCGTTATGGTGAGTACATAACTTCTTAATCTGAAGTAGTTAACTTCATTTGTGCAGCAACCTATGGGACGGAGTCCCCAGCTACCTGAATCTTGGGCGGCCTTCATGGAAGGATGTTCCGGAGCACTGCAGAGCCAAAGGATGCTCTCCCTCTGGAGATAATGTCCAATTTATAGTGACTGATAAAAGTATGAGATGAAGCCCAAGTGGCTGCTGAGCAAATATCATCCAAAGAGACTCTAGCTCTAAAAGCCGCAGAGGTAGAGATAGATCTAGTAGAGTGGGCATGGACTCCCTGAGGTGCGGGCCTGCCCGAACTTTCATATGCTAAAAGGATACACTGTGAAATCCATCTAGACAGTGTGACTTTAGACACAGATTTACCCAAGTTAAATTTGACAAAGGAAACGAACAGCTGATCGGATTTCCTATGACCAGATGTCCAGTGGATGTAGAAGCGAAGTTGTCTATGCACCTCCAATGAGTGTAGTTTGTATTCCCCTTTGTTATGGTAATTAGGAAAAAAGACCAGCAGGTTGATGGACTGGTTAATATTTGACTCAGAGGCAACCTTGGGAAGAAAGGAGGGATTGGTCCTGAGGTAAACTCTATCCTTGTGAAAGGTCAAGTATGGGGGTTTTACACAGAGGGCCTGTAGTTCAGAGACCCTTCGAGCCGAGGTGATAGCGACAAGAAAAGCCGTTTTCCATGACAAGAATTTAAGATCTACAAAATCTGCAGGCTCAAACGGGGGAGCTGTCAAAGCCTGAAGCACCAGTGTTAAATCCCAAGGGGGGACTACATCCTTCACTGGAGGTCTGAGCAGAAAGGTGCCCTTCAAAAAGGTCTTACACAATTTCGTGGTGATCAAAGGGTCCAATTCATTTCCCACGTGATAATGAGAGATAGCTGCTAGTTGAACCTTGACTGTAGAGGAGCTAGCCCCCTGATGAAACAGTCCTGACAGAAAGTCTAATACAGCTGGCAAAGGAGCTGTAAAAGGATCCAAATTTTTGCGTTCTGCCCAAATGGAGAAACGTTTCCATTTGCTGCTATAGACCTTTCTAGTAGAAGGCTTGTGCACTGCTACTAGAATGGTTTTAACTGGGGAAGAGATACCGGGAGTCCTAGCTACGAGTGGAACTGGAGCAGCCAAGCTGTGAGCTTGAGGTTGTCCAGATTCGGGACTGGGAGATCTATGGGGTGGGATATTAGATCCGGACGGGGATCCAGAATCCAAGGAGGATTCACCAGATGAGACCACAGGTAAGGGAACCAGGTTTGACGAGGCCAAAACGGGGCAATGAGGATAATCCTGCTCCCCAACCGACTGGCTTTCTGAAGAAATTTCAGCATCAAAGGAAGAGGAGGGTAAGCATAAAGAAGACCGGGAGGCCAAGCATGCACCAGAGCGTCTCTCGGGGGTTCCCCGGAGGGGGAAATGAGAGCGAAGTAGTCGTAATATTTTGTGTTCGAGGGAGAGGCAAAGAGATCGCAACAGGGTTGACCCCATTTGGCAAAGATCCAATTCGCTATCTCGGGATTCAGAGACCACTCGTATGGTAACAGGATGTTGCGACTTAGTTTGTCCGCTAGGATGGTGGACCGTCCCGGAATGTGCGTTGCTATGAGAAAGCGGTTGGTGGAGATCGCCCATTCCCACACCCTCATGGCCTCTCGACAGAGTGGGTAAGACCTGGTTACCCCTGTTTGTTGATGTACCAGACAACCGACATATTGTCCATCTGAATCGCAATCGTTCCTACAGGAAGAAGGTCCTGAAGTGCTTGCAACACTAACGGCATTGCCCTCATCTCTAGGACATTGATATGTAGTGAGGTCTCCGTGAGGTCCCACGTGCCTTGGACTGTTCTGCCCGAACAATGCCCCCCCCACCCGAGGCGGGAGGCATCCGTGGTCACCGTAGCTAGTGGAGGGGTCATAGAAAAGGGGTGTCCCTGCTGGAGGTCCAGAGATTGGAGCCACCATAGGAGGGCCCTCTTGCAAGCTCTGCTGAGTGGAACGGGATGGCTCAGAGGATAGTGAAGAAAGGACCACTAGACCTGAAGGGTCCATTGTAAGAACCTCATGTTCAAATGTGCCATTGGCAATAGGTTGATTGCTGCCGCCATCGAGCCAAGAGCCCTCAGGACCAATTCCACTGGGGGGGCTGGAGATTGCAGAATGGCCTGCATGTGTAGCCTCAGGGATAGTAGACGGTCTGTGGTCAAGAAAGCTAGGAGTTTGTTTGTGTCCAATCTGGCCCCTATGAAGTCTATAGTCTGAGTAAGAGATGACTTCTCTATGTTGATAGTGATCCCCAGCCGGGGAGCTAGACAAAGAAAGTAGTTTCTGGCTGCACAGAGTATATGCCTTGTCGGGGCGGTCAGGAGCCAGTCGTCCAGGTACGGGAAGACCTGAATTCCCTGGAGCCTCAGGTGGGCCGCTATCACTGCTAACACTTTGGTGAACACCCCGGGGGCTGTGGTGAGACGAAAGATGGGGACCCTGAATTGGAAATGACTGTCTCCCAGCCAGAAGCGGATGAACCTCCTGGATCGCCTGTCCATCAGAATGTGGTAGTATGCATCCTTGAGGTCTATAGAGCACATCCAATCGTTCTCCCGCAAAAGGGGGAGAATGAATTGAAGATTGACCATGCAGAACTTCTCTTTGGTTACTGACAGGTTCAGGGAAGAGAGGTCGAGGATTGGTCTTAAGTCCCCAGTCTTTTTTGGCACCAAGAAGAACCTGGAGTAAAACCCGGACACACACTGGTCTGGGGGGACGTGTTGGATGGCTCTTTTTTCCAGCAAATGTTGGATTTCCATTACTGCGGCCTCCCTCTGATCGGGTGGGACATCGGGGAGGTATCTGGGGTTGCGTGGGTAACGAGGAAAAGGGAATTAGATATCCTCTGGATATGATGCGAAGCACCCAGCGGTCTGTTGTGATGGACTCCCAAGCTGCTGTGTGCTTCGAGAAACGCCCCCCCCCGACCGCCTCCAGAGTGCAGCAGTTGGGCAACCCCTCAGGGGTGTTGCGTGGGTTGGTCCGAGAAGGGTTCTCTGGATCCAAAGTTCTGCGGGCCCCCTCTGCCTCTAGGGTGGCATCCACCCTGCCCTCCTCTGCCGCGGAAGGGCTGGGAGTCCGGAGTGGGACGGGACTGTTGCGACTTCCGGAGCCACATCTTCTTCTGTCCCTGGTTCTTAGAGAAGGACCTCTGGGGAGCAGAGAAGTGGACTCCGACGGCAGACAACGTCTTCATGTCCTTTTCACTCTGGACCAAGGTATCTCGCACGGTTTTGCCGAAGAGGGCAGAACCATCAAAAGGGGCATTAGCGAAAGACGCCTTAAAGGGTTCCGCGAAATCACAGTGCCAAAGCCAGGCCTGACATCTCATAACGAGGCCCGCTCTGCCGGCTCTAGCGGCTCCTTCCGTGACATGAGACAGAAGCTGCATAGAGGTGTTAAATATAGATCGTAGAGTGGCCATCCGGGTGGAGTGCAATTGTTTGTCCTCCACCGACATGGACTCGGGGGGGCGACGCAGCGTACTCTTTGATAAGGTCCCGCTGCAGTCGGAGCACATGTGCCATTTAGTTCAGCGACCTCACAGAGAAGGTAGCCGAACTAAACACCCGCTTCCCTAGGCGGTCCATCGACCGAGACTCCTTGCTCGGGGGATGAACCGAGGGACTCTCCTGAGCAAGTTCCCTCTTGGTGGCCGCCGCCACCAACATGTCTTCTACAGGGGGACCCTTACTCCAGTGGGACTTGTCAGAGGGTGGGCTAAGAATCTTGTCCAGGTGCTTGGGGACTGGCTCCACAGTGTCCGGCTCCTTCCACGCCCTGGTAGTAATCAAGTTTACCAGGGGGTCAGCCGGAGGGGACACCCAAGAGGTAGACGGGCCTGCTTCAAACACCTCCAGGAACATGGATTCGTCCGAGGTAGTCTTTGGGGCAGACCATCCCCCCTTTATTCTGAGCATCTCCATGATGTCACCAAATGAGACATCTTCGGGGGGTGATCTTGGGGAGCCTTCCCCTTCCTCTAAATCCGTGTCCTCAGTCAAGGACTTGGGGGAGTCCAGGTGCCTCCTCTTGCACCTTCGCTTGTGAGGAACCTCCTCGGGGGGGGGGGCTGTCCGAGGAGGTCTCACCAGCAACGTCTTGTTCCAATGGAACTACCTGGGACGTCAAAGCAGGCTGTCCATGGGGCCGGGTGATGGAAGTTGGGCCCAACTGAGAAGGAGTGCAGGGTGGAGCCGTGGCAAGGGCCGGGGGTCTGGAATCTCTTGACAGGACCCTCTTCACCACGGCGGATGCCGAGGGAGAGCTGCTCTCTCTGGGATCCAAAAGCAGACTCTCCCTCGGATCTGATGGACGGATCGGGGCCGGCGTCGAAGCGATCGGATCCAACGGACCAGCATGCTCCGATCTGGACGGAGCCGAAGGCATACTGATACCGCCGGATCTGAAGCTCAGCCCTCGGCTCCGAGAGCTCAGAACTGAAGAAAATGGACCCAACAGACTCGAGGGGAGTGTCGGCGCCGAAGTACCCAAGACTATCAGCGCCGACACACCCCTGGCTCCAAGGCTGCCTGGCTCCGAAGACTATGAACCCAGGAAGCAGGACGGAGAAGGAGCTATTGGGGCAAAGAAGGGGGTCGAGCTCCCCCCCCGGAGGGGAGGAAGGCAGGAGCACTCCCATCTGCAGTTGGGCCTGGAGGAATCTTCTCATCATCCGGTCCAAATCTGCATCCGTGAGACTTCTGGTAGATCTCGACAAGGCCACCGAGGCGGGGCGGGAGTGTCGTCTCGATGACCTCAAAGGAGATCGGGTCTCCTCCTCCTCAGGACCCGGTGAAAAGCACAGGGACCGGATCCGAGAAGGAGGAGACCCAGAAGACCTGGAGGGAGAAGACCGCTTAGCCGGGGGGGCCAAAGCGGAGGTCTCGGCCCGCCGCTTGTGGTGCTTCTCCCTCCTCCTTTCTTTCCTGGCCTCCCTCTCCTCCGGGCCTAAGGCGGGAGGTTGAGTCCCGGCTGGGGGGAGGGAAGCAGGAGTGGCAGCCGCAGCGGAGTTAAGGAGGACCGGAGGTAGAAGCCGAGTCCGGGGGCAGAAGAACCACCAGAATCAGCTTAGACCTCCAGTCCTTGAGTGCCCTGGGGTTGAATGCTGCACAAATGGTACAACCAGAGGACAGGTGCTCAACCCCAAGGCACAACACACACCGAGTGTGACCATCCGGTGGGGACAGCTTATGGCCACACTCGGTGCACTTAGAAAACATCACCTTTGGGGCCTCAGACATACTATAGAAGGTAAGCCACACACACTAGGCCCCAAACACACACACACAACCCTGACGGAACCACGAAGGAAGGGGGAGGTTAAATAAAAACAAAATAATTTAAACTAAGAGAGCTTTTAGTTAGAAAAAAGGGACCTAAACACACACTCACACCAAAGGTTAAAGAAAAGTGGTAGAAAAGTTAAATTTTTCTCACAAGAGAACGAAAACACCTGGAACTCTGGATCAAGCTGCTGAAGTAAACCGCGGCAAACTAGATCTGAAGTCAGTCAGGGTTGGCAGGGGATTATGGGTAGGGGTAGGAGCTTGGAGCTCGGATCTAAAGCTGTTGAAAACTGCTGGATTGGATCCGAGGTTGGACCCGATTCCCATAGATTGCTGCACAAATGAAGTTAACTACTTCAGATCAATATTTAAAGACATCTGAATATTTTCAGTTTTGTAAGACATACATGCGTTTTTTGGAAGACATATTTATATTGTGGAAAGGATCTAGAGATACATTGAATGCTTGATGGAATATATTAACACCACAACTACTTTTCTAAAATTCACATATTCAATAAACAACACGAGTATAGCATACTTGGTCCTTTTAACGAAGGATAATGTTGTGAACAGGTTTCTAGCAATGATTTTTCGTAAAAATACATACTCCAACAGTTTTTCACATTTTAGTAGTTGTCACCCATTCAAACAAAAATGGGCAGTTGTAAAGGGGCAGTTTGTCCATGCTGCCTGTATGACAACTGTATGGGAGACATACTTTGAGGAGTGTAATTTGCTGAAACAAATGTTTCTCAGGAGAGGTTACCCAAGTTCAATAATAGACCAAATTGCTAATGAAGTGAACAGTAAGAGAAGATCTGGGCATTTTGCCCCTATTTTAAACATGAAAAACACTAATGTAGTGCAAACATTAGAAAATGTCTGTTTAACAACTACAGGATTCAACACTATTAATAATAATAACAGCGAAACTACAATATGTGTATCAGCTACACCGTAGTCCTACGAGAATAGTTTTTTAACATTTAATAGGGAAGCAAATTACATAAAGAATATTTTGACTAAAAACTGGGAGTTTATTAGGAATGACAAAGTTATGAGGGACATTTTAGGAGAGGCTCTCATTTGTGTATACAAGAAAGGACATTGTTTAAAAAACATATTCGAGACACAGAAAGGTGAGCAGTATAAAGGGTTTATGCACAGATGAGGTAGGTGTAAATTTTGTAACAACATTATTGAAATAGACAAAGGTGTGGAGATTAACGGAACAAATATCTGGGTTAAAGGCAAATTTACATGTTCTACAGAGAGGGTCGTTTATCGTGCTATTTGTGTTTCCTGCCCCTGTTTTTATGTGGGCAAAACTGAAAGAAAACTTAAAACCAGAATTAGTGAACATCTTACACACATACGAGATAGCTGGGAAGGTAATGCCTTAGCGAGACATATTACGGGGTTTCCACAGCATGAATTTAAGTTCATTATATTGGATTGTGTGGTACCTAGAATTCGTGGGGGGGCATGGCCCTACATATTAGAAAAACTGGAACTCGCATGGCAGTTGAGACTGAATTCCATGTACTGGCCAGGACTGAATGACAACCTATTAGTAGTCTTTTAAAATTAAAAGCCCTTATAAGACATTGAACTTGTAGTAATAGAGTATGTGAAGGTAACAGTGTAGTGGTTATTACACTTGCTTCATACGTAAAAGGTTCTGGGTTCAATTCCTAGTGGAAGCTGTTCATTTACCTTTCATTATTTTTACTGTTTTAAAATTTTATTTGTTTATCTTTCATTAGCACATTTACTGGGGTAATAGAATGCTATATTTAATTATATTATATTAAATGGATTGATTTTATTATATTTTTAAATTTTTTAAAATATCCATGATATATAATATATTTTTGAACTTGAATACTGCTGCTATCTGACTTTGTTTTAGGACATACTGTTGCTTTAAACTTTTTAAGTCTGTTTCAGGATATGATGTCATCCTTACAGGGTATAAAATAAGATGGGCTGTTTTAAAATTTGTATCTGATGAAGTCTCTGTAATTTTGGAATATTGAGACAAAAGCGCTTATATATTTTATTGTTTATTAAATAAAAAACGTGCTTGGTGGTTTTAAGAAGTGGTCTGCCTCCTCTACACTCATTTTTGTGGATTTATTTGTTGAACTGATTTTGAATTCTTCCATAATGGATAAGGTGCTTACCTCAAAGACACAAGGTATGTGGTTTGATTTTCACCTTTGAAATAAACATTGACAAGGCTTATAATGACCCACAAGGGCAGCTAGCCTAGTTCTTACCTATGAATGTATATAGATGGATAGATAGCTAGATTTATGTATACTGTAACTTTCAATGCCTTACCTCCAGAATCTGTGACAAATCCAGAAGTAATCAGGGACACATTTTAAAATAATAATAATACTATTAACTTGAAAAGTTGGCAGAATTAGAGAATGTGAATTAGCAAGCATTTTCTGAAGTAAAAAGGTTTTATTCCAGGATGTTTCTGGTTCCCAGGAAGGAGGGATCCTATAAGCCCTCTCTGGATCTGTCCTTTCTCAACACTTTCCTGAAAGTCTCCTCTTTCAAAATGCAGTCTTTCCAGTCCTTGCTCCCCTTGCTACCTCCTCAGACCGTACTGGTCTCACTGAACCTAAAGGATACTTATCTTCACATTGCTATTCACCCCTCTTCAAAACATTTCAACAGTTCTCTGTTTCTTACTCACATTATCAGTTCTCTGCTTTACCTTTTGGTCTTTAAGCAGCTTCAAGAGTCTTTGACAAATGATTGGCTCTGGTCTTGGCTTACAGCAGACTCCATTACATCTAGATTTTACCCTACATAGATGACGTTTTCCAGCACCTTCTTAGCAGCTTCTTCTTTAGTATCTCAACTTTACCATGCTGCTGGAGCAAAGTGTGGGCTTCTTTCTCTAACCAGTTAACTAGTACTTACAGTTATTAAGTAAATGGGCACATGAATCTGGTTCAACATTTAGCCTGGATAAGCGTAAAATCATGTACTTTTCAAAATAAAATCTTAAGAGTTCCTACATACTTAATGGCATCCCAATTAAGTGAGAAAAAAGATTACAATGATTTACAGATAACTATTATATCAAATTTTTCTTTTAAGACTCATGTTGAGTCAATACCTACAACAGCTATTAAACATTCAGGATATTTATTATGAAATTTATCAACAAGGGATGAACATACACTGACTTTGATATACAAGACTTATACCACTTACAGAATACAGCATTAATTTTTAGTATATACTAAAGGTCAACTGAAGATGTTAGAATGTGTTCAAAGGAAATTCACTAAAAGAATTACATTACTTCGGTCTACTGAGTATGGAACTATATGTAAGATGGTAAAATTGTATATTTCTGTAATAGATATATTCATGGTGAGCTGATACTAGCATTTAAGATTTTCTATGACCAAGTGTTACAAATTATGTACAACACTGAGATTAACAGACGTACAAAAATGCACAGACAGCAATAAGAACTTTGTGATTAAAATAGGGACTTTAAGGTTAGAACTCAACATATAACCATTGAATTTACTAAATTTTGGAATAATATTTCTGTAAGTGTGAGACAGTGCAACTGTCTTGAAGCTTTTAAAAGAAATTTAGACTCTTGGGCTATTGGAAAAGTATATGAACCATACTTTGAGGAATCAGTGTTCTTTGATGGTTATTTGGCCTAAACATTCTATTTGAACTTATGAACTCTACAAGTGGTATCTGCAAGAGAGTTTATGCAGGCTCTGAAGTACATATGGCTTTCACCACTCCCATAGTTTCTTTCACCAGATCCTATATGAGGAAGCTTCAGTGGTATCTAAAGACAATCTGGCTTCAACATTGTCAACCTCTGGAATTTCCTCTCTTGCTTTGCCTCAGACAGGAATTTCTGTGGTGGATTCATCAGATATCTCTAAATGCATATCTACTTTTTCAAATTCTTTCCCTCACTCTGAAAAAGCTTCCCATGCTTTGTTCCAGGGTGCTGAGTCCTCTGGTTTGACAAAAATGAATGCTGTCTTTCAATTAGAAAGACATGTTTCTGTTTGTTTATCCTCCTCTTCCTCTGTTGCCCAAGGTCTTACGCTAGATCATGTGGGACAGACACAAAATCTTGGTAGTGACTCCCTTTTGGCCCAGACAGCATTGGGTCCCCTTTCCATTTCATTTGGCCAGGGGCAATCATCACAAGTTAAGTCACAGGATGGATCTCCTCACACAAGACACTCACCCTCATCTGTTCACATTACATTTTACTCTATGGGTGAGAGGGTTTTGATGCCTTTTTGATACCAGTTTTCTGAGAATATGATTCTGGTTTGCAGGAGGAGAGAAAACCTACTACCACAAAATCCTGTTGCAAAATGGAAAAGATTTTATCACTGGTGTCATAAGCATGAACTGGACCTACTTTTAGTGGGTATTCCTACTGTTCTTTCTTATCTGTGTGAATTGCTCAATTCAGGTCTGGTAAATTCATCTGTTAAAGCTCACCTGTTAGCCATTTCTGCTTATCTGACATTGGATTCACCACTTTCCTCTAGTTTTGAAGTTAAACAATTTCTAAAAGGTGCCCTTCACATTAGCCTTTCAGGAAGCCCATTCCATCTTCTTGGGACCTTAATTTTGTTCTGAAAAAATTGACTCAGCCACCTTTTGAACCTGTAGCTTCCTACACTTTACAATATTGTACTTGGAAGACTATTTTGTTGTTGGCTTTGACTTCTGCCAAGAGGGTCTTGAACCCTAGGCTCTCAAGACAGCTACCCATTTTTTGATTTTCACAGAGCTAGAGTTTCTCTTTGCACCGAATTGTCTTTTATGCCTAAGGTGGTCAATGACTTCTCCTTAAATCAGTCCATTCACTTTGCTTTTTTCCCCATCACCTTAGAATTCTGGTGAGAGGATTCTACACACTTTAGATTTGCACAGATAGCTCAGGTATTATCTGAATAAAACTAAAAATGTTAGAAGATCATGGCAGGTGTTTGTTTCCTTTCATACCAAGAAATTGGGTTTGGTTGTTTCTAAGCGAACCATATATTTTGTTATTCTTTTCATAATAAGCACCTTTCTTATGTTGTTAATTCTACCAGAGTCTGGATGCAAGACCCATTTTGGAAGCTGATTTTTGGTCTTCTGTACACACTTTTACTAAACACTACAAGATGGATGAAATGTCTAGGGCCAGGGCTGGTTTTACCAGGCCCATCCTTCATAATTTTTGAACAGTTCCTCAGTTGCTCTTCCTCCCATCCTTTACTGTGGCTTTTATACTCCCCCCTTTAGTAAGGAATACTGCAACAGTGATAAGGAAGGACATAGTACAGTTGTGTAAGAACTTATCATAACAGTAGATGTCCCATTTTTTCAATGTTGCAGTATTCTGTACCTCCTTCCTTCATTCCCCCTTCTTGGTCTCTGTTTTGTTATCCTCTGCCCAAGGTGTCCTTCTTTCTCCTCCTTCTGGATGCACATGTTCTTTCTTTTGTTCCTCTTGGGTTGTCCTGGCTCTTCTGGGCCAATTTAGTTCTGAGAATTAGGTGCCTGCCTATACATCACTTCTATGACATATATTCTGGACAAAGGACATATGTCTGACGTATGGAGCCTGGAAGGGCCTAAGGCTTTGGTATGCTGGCCAGACATACAGCTATCCTTGGTAGGATATCCCTTTACTAAGAAACACTGTAACAGTGAAAAGTAGGACATCTACCGCTATGGTAAGTTCTTACACAGCTGTACTACCTTTTCCATGTTAAGAACCTCAAGTCATCCTGATGAGCTGGTTCAAATGAACCAAGTGTTAACTACTCAACACAAAATTAAGATCCTAAGGAGGATCCACTGGTTTTCTTGGAGGTCTCTTATATAATACCCCTTTCAAAAACATTTTGACATGAGAATTAATTGAAAAGGGGGATCCACTGGCAGACATGATGAAATGGCCAACAGATGAATCTTGATAGAGGAATAGGACAGGCCATAGGAAAGTACCACAAACATTGCAAAACCAGAGAAATACTAGCTCTGAAAGGGTGCTGGTTATGTTTTTGTTACAAATTAGAAAACCTTTTCCATTTGCTTATATATGATCTTAGTAGCACGATTTCTTGCCTCCATTAATATCAGCTGTATGTTCTCAGTAAACTGGTGCCTAAAAGGTATAAATACTTTATCTTCCAGGCAGTCAGTTGAAGTTACTTGGGGTTGGGATATATCAAACACCTCTGTTCATATCTGAGTATATCCAGTCTGTGAGGAAGATTGTGGTAAGTGCCCCTTACCAGTTTCAAAAGAAGGGAAAAACTCTGCTGCCTGGGCCAGAAAACAGTCACCACAGTTATCTTGGCAGATTCCTCCTGAATCATCAGAAGTACCCTGCATATCAGTGGAAAGGTAGAAAAGGCATACAGGAACATTCCTGTCCAAGGAAAAGAAAAGGTATCCGTCTTATAGCCCTTTTTGCATGGAGTCCTGGAGCAGAATTTTACCAGCTCACTGTTCAGACAGGAAACAAAAATGTCTACTTGAGGAACTCCCCACAGGTGGGTGAAATCTTGGAAGACACTCTGATCTAGTTTCTATTTATAAAGGTCTGCCTTTGTCTAGCTCAACTTGTCTGCTGCACAATTTTACTCTGAGGATGCCTGTAGAGTGAGATTGTGGTGTAAAGCTACAGCCCATGACAACATGACTAGTCTGCATATGAGGTTAAATTCTGGTTCCCCCTTGCTTATGTAACACATTTCTGTAATATTGTCTGTAACAACTTGAAGTGGTCCTTGGTACCAAATCTGATTCAGAGTTCAGTGCCTTTATCAAGGTAAGCATCTCAGTCATGTTTATATGCCTGTGTATGTCTTTCTTTTCTCAGATACCTTGCACTTTTGTCCCTCCTGACACTGTTCCTGAAGCAAAGTCCGAGGTGTCTGTTGTGACTGACTACTATTACTTTGGAGCAGAAGGGGAGACCTGTATTCAGAGATATTTAATGTCGCTACTAAGTGATTTCCCTTCTCAAAAGTCCCAGAACTGGAATCTAAAAAGATAATGGGTGTAGGTTCTGGAAATGGACAGACTACAGATACCAGTGTATCCTTCTCATGTGAAATCTTGCCAGACGTATCATGAGAATCATGGATACCATGAGACCCCAAATCCTGAGGTATTCCCTTACAGTGACCAATGTACGAGTGGATACCCCTGGAGGAATAGATCTAAATTCAAATATATTTTCTCCTGTCAAAGCACTTTTAATTAGGGTGTCTAGCAGACACCCCAGGAACAAAATCCTGTGTGATGCAAAGACTTTTGAATATTCTCTTTGAATTCCAGCCTATGTAAGAGATTTCTCACCCAAGTGAGATAGCTCTGACTCTGAAAAAGACTCTGCAAAGATATGGAAGTCATCTAAATATGAAAAAATTTTGGATACCCTGTAGCTTGGAATGGGCTATGACAAGAGCGAGACACTTTCTGAACACACTTGGAGCAGTGGATAGTTCAAAGAGCAAGGCAGAAAACTGATAATGCAATCCAGACACATAAAATTTTAAGAAACACCTGAAATCTGGATAAATATGAATGAGACGATAAGCATGTTTTAAATCTAAGGTTAGTAAAAAAACTCAAAAAAGGAAGAAGGGGTAAAAGGTTGTGAGGTAAAGGTGTTTTAAACTCGGGCACTACCACACATTGGTTTAGGAAAGAAACGTCCACAATTGGTTCCTTTGACATAAAAGACATTATTGAATATAAACCTTTCCCCAAATGGGAAGGAGGAAATGGTACTATTCACTACATAAGACAGCATGTTCTGTAGGACAGAAGGAAATGGGTTTGCTCTGGTGGAAGTGGAATAATTCCCCAGAAAGGAGGAATTTCTTCCCACTGCCAGCTGTAATCTTGATAAATCAGCCTCAGTACCCATTTGTATAAAATAATCTATTGCCAAAGAAAGAAATGGAGATTCAGACTTTCTGGAAGGGATAAGGGATTGTCGGGGTAGAAGGTGGTACAAGGTGCCTGATATAGTCATTTGCTCAGACTGTTTATTTTGTTTCTTTCCAAACTTGGATGAGGGAGCAGAAAATCCCTTGGAAAATTCTGAGGGGGGATGAACAATCTGAGAGATTCCCTGTATCAGATTACCTCTCACATCACATTTTTGACAACCTCTTCAGCAGAGGTTCCAAAAACTAAACGTCTATCCAAATCAGAATTTAAAATCTTATTTTTACATCTTCTGGGAGGTTCTGAGAATGCAGCTAGGCAACCTCATCAACAACAGTACATGTATTTACAGTCCTGGATGCAATATCCACAGGGTCATTTACACAGGTTAAACAAAGAGTAGTGACTTGAGAAATGGAATAAACTAATCCACAAAACGCTTACTTTTTTCCACACAAGACGGAAGTGCAGATAAAGCATTCCTCATACTTCCACAGTT
Source organism: Protopterus annectens (assembly GCF_019279795.1). Taxonomy (NCBI): domain Eukaryota; kingdom Metazoa; phylum Chordata; order Ceratodontiformes; family Protopteridae; genus Protopterus; species Protopterus annectens. Next base: position 784,074,807 of record NC_056726.1, on the reverse strand, counting down.
AGAATAAACTCAACATATGAGCCTAACAATTCGAATTCTAAAAGTTAAAGTTGCGGAAGCATACTCTATTTTTTCTCAAAACTTATCAATTGTTTTACCATCCTTGACTACAGAGGAAGGTTTAGAATCACCAAAATGCTTAGCAGCAGCTAGATCAACTAAAGCTTTTGCTGTTGGGTTAGGCCTGGAATGAATGTATAAAAATGTGAAAAACTGAGAAATCTTGTACATTCTTATCTTCTTTCTTAGGGAACCCACAAGCTGTGACAAAAACTTTCTCTAATGTTGACAGTACTGGCAGGAATGGGTGATGGCTCTGGGAATACCAGATGCAACAGCTCATAGCATTTTCTGAGAGACTGTGAAACCTCTATGTTCTCTCACTTAAAACACTGTGCATTCTGGAAACAGTCAGAGAGAAAGAGAATCCCTCACTGGCACATTCAGATGTCATGCTCTCATCTGAGTCTGAATCAGTAATCTGAGGAGAAAAATCTGCATTTCCTTTCAAATTTCTCTATAGACTCAGTTTCTTGAATTCCTTCAGGAAAACAGGAATCCCTTTTTATTTTACCAGAAACCCACTTGGAAGATGAGTTAATAGCCTCTGAATCAGATTTAATAAACAATTCCTGTCCACTGGTACTATTGCAGGAGACAATCAATATTTAGTTTCTTTTTCTTTTTGACAGGAAAGTTGGGGCAAATTGGTTTATTAATAATGGCAACAGCTTCTCAGGGATGGAAACAACATTCTGGCTAAGTAGGAGCACCTTCCCTGCTCCTTCAACTACGACTGAAAAGTGTGGCTCTCACTTGCTCACTGAGGCTGTGGCTAACCCCTGGTCCATAGCAGCTGTATAGACAACACCATAAGGATCCAGGAAAAAAAGATGGGTGGTCTGAGGAACCAATTTTGGCCACAGCAGAGTAATCCACCTCTGGCACAGGCAAACTGTTAGCCTGCTATGGTGGCAAAGGCTGTTTAACTTTTTCTTTTTGTGGTTGAAAGAAAGACCAACCATGGGATTGGTAATTTGCTCCACATTCAAGCCAACAATTATGCTTATTTTCCGAGGAAGTTAAGCAACATAAGCCGGTAAAATATAAAAAGTAGAAAGTATTTTTTCCCAAATACAAAGTAGTAAAAGAGCACTCTAATGCCAGCCACGAAAAGTAATTTAAACATTTTCTTCACAAAAAAAAAAAAAAAAACAGTTTTAGAACAACTGTCAGAAACAAAGGTGGTGTGACAGTAAACAAAAATACATATCCCTAGCTTAAAAAAATACCTTCCTAAACAGGAATGCAAGTGTAAACAATCAATATATGTGGAAGTTTTTTTTCCCAAAGGGAACTTACCTGTCCAACAACATAGCACAAGCTGTCCTTCTATCCTTGAAAGCCGACACAGGTGCACCCTCTTTAGAGGCAGGAAAGCTCTGAAGGGCTTGGCATCTAAACCTATCTTTTAATCAGCTCATCTTGAGCTTGTCTAATGTTTTGAGTATGTGGAAAGTGCTCTGAATCTTTGGCAGAGTATACCCATATAGCTTAGAATACTGCAGTAGTGATCAATATGATGAACATCACCTGTTTTGACATAAAAACTGTTTCAAAAATTAAATGGAACAGAATTACCTTGAATTAAGATCTAAAAGACAAACTCAGATTAAAAAAAACAAAACACCCACTAAAACTTCTCAAAAATCACCAGATAGTCTACGGCCATTTTTAGAGCAGATAACTTATTCACCGCTTCAAATATCTGGATAGAGACCCTCACATATTATGCATTGTATGTAAAGGGGAAGGCCTAGGATGGCCTGAGAAAGTTTTATGAGTCAGGCTCACTAGGTATCTGCCAGATTGTCTTACAGGTGAAGGATTTGAAACTACCTGCATCAGATCTGCAATTTATGTAGTTAGTATATTTGTTGAAACTGTTAAAAAAAATCTCTTGGCATATCCTGACATCAAGATAGCTAAAAAGTGCAGTTGTGTACACTTACCATAAATGTAGATGTTAGAGTGTATTCACTGCTGCAGTCATTGCATTTGGGTTATCTGCTTGCAGAAGCCCTCAGTCGGCCTGATTACCAAAGTCTTGGGTCCTGCACCGGTTGCTGTCTCATCTTCCGTGACGTCAGGTAGTCAGTTTTTCTTGCCACAGATGTCAGGTGACCCCCCCCCCCCCCCTTAATGGGAAGCAATTAAATATAAAAAAAAAGCTTTTAAGTATAGTAAAGGAGAATAGAGGTATAGCCAAAAGAAGTCGGGGGGCTGGAGGGAGGGGGTAACCAGGACTGCAACAGTGAGTACACTCGAACATCTACATTTATGGTAAGTGTACACAACTGTACTATGTTCTTCGTGTTTCACTGTTGCAGTTATCACATTTGGGTAGATTCCCAAAGCTAAGGATGGGAGGAGGAATTTAGGTAGTACTAGGATCAGCTATAAGCCAGCTCTGGATTTAGAGAAAAATTGGCAAATGGTAATGCTAGGTGAAAGTATGTACAGAACTCCAGGTAGCAGCTTCTAGGATGTCTCTGGTAGTGACACCTCTGAGAAAGGCTGTAGAAGTAGATGCAGCCCTGGATGAATGGGGTCTAATCCCCTGTGGGATAGGTTTTCCATGGTGCTTATAGCAGAAATGAATGCAATGGCCTATCCATTTAGAAATCGTTTGCTTTGAAATAGCCTTCTCCTCTGCCCCTGCAGCAAATGCCACCAGCAGTTGTTCAGATTTCCTTTGAGGTTTAGTCCTGTCCAAGTAAAATCTAAGTTGTCTGTGCACATCTAAGGAGTGCAGTATCTGTTCCCCTTTGTTCTGTGGATTAGAAAAGAAGGTTGGCAAATGAATGGACTGATTAAGAGCCACACTGGATACCACCTAGGGCATGAAAGAGGGATTGGTCCTGAGGGGCACCCTGTCCACATGAAAGATGATGAAAGGCTCCACTGCCATAAGGGCCTGTAATTCAGATACCCTTCTTGCTGAAGTGATTGTTAAAAGGAAAGCTGTTTTCCAAGAAAGGAATTTTAACTCTGCAGTTACAGCTGGCTCAAAAGGAGGAAGAGGGAGTATTTCCAATACAAAATTAAGCACTTGCACTTGGTAGCTCAAGGCTGTGTTCCATAAAGCCATGGCTAGTCTGCAGAGGGGGTAAGAATGGGTACCCCCCCTGCTTGTTTATGTACCACATAACAGTGGTGTTGTCCGTTTTTACCATTAATTGTCTGGAAGAATGTGGTCCTTGAAAGCTGTCAGAGCATTCTGTACAGCTAACATTTCTTTTTGATTGATATGCAGGTGCATTTGACTTGGGTTCCATTTGCCATGAATGCACTTACCTGCCAGGTGAGCCCCCCCATGCATAGTCTGATGCATCTGTTGTTAGGGTTTGGACGGCAGGGGATAGAGTGAATGGCAGTCCCTTGTTTTGGTGGCAGGCCTCTGCCCACCAAAGGAATTCTAACCGTAGGCAAGGTATGATATGAATCATTGCTTCTAGACCCTGAGAATGTTGACATCATAGGCTTTTTAGATACCATTGTAGTTTCCTCATATGCAGTCTTGCATACAGAATTAGTAGAATGCACGAGGCCATGAACCCCAAGGCTTGCAGTATTTGCCTTGCAGATAGCAGGGATTTTGTGGCCACTTGTCTGAAGTAAGTTGTCAAATGAATTTGCTTCTCTGACGTGAGGAAAGCCATCTGGGAAGTTGTCTTCAAGCCTGCTCCCAGGAATATAATTTGTTGACAGGGTACCAGATGTGATTTCTTTTCGTTTATGATGTACCCCAGACAAGTTAACACCTTTTGTATAAATGCCAGATGATTCAGAAGTATGTCCTGGCTTTCTGACTGAATAAGACAATCATCCAGGTATGGGTATATTTGAATATTTCTTTGCCTGCAAAATGCAATGATTGGAGCCAGGCACTTTGTGAATACCCTGGGCGCAGTAGATAAGCCAAAGGACAGTGCAGAGAACTGATAGTGCATGCAACCTACTTTGAAGCATAGGTATTTTCTGCAAGATTCTCTGACTGGGATGTGCAGGTAGGCTTCCTTTAAATCCAATGTTGCCAACCAGGCATCTTTGCCTATCATGGGAAGCAACTGGTGAAGAGTTAGCATCTTGAATTTTGGAATCACCAAAAAAGTGTTTATGATAGACAGGTCCAGGATAGGATACCATGAGTTGTCTTTTCTGGGTACCAGCAATAGTCTTGAGTAGAAACCTTTTCCCTTTTTCTCTTCTGGTACAGTTTAAATAGCCTTTAATCTTGAGAGAGAGTACTTGCTTTCGAGCCTTTTTCCCACCAACTGTTTGGGGTTGGTAACGTGTGGAAGTGAAATCTGTATCCTTGGGAAAATCTGTTTAAAACCCATTTGTCCTGGGTAATGAGTTCCCAGTTTTTTGCTTGCAGAGCAATCTTTCCCCCTAAAGGAGCAGTCAGCTGAGAAGTGCTTGGACGTTTTAAAGTTAAGTCATTGAGACAGCTTACCATAGGGGGGAGTCTTACTACTGCCTGATTTGGAAGTCTGAGTCCCCCATTGCAGTCCTGTGAGTACCCTGGGACTGAAGCTTGGGTGTTCTGCTGGTTCTGGGTTTGAACTGAGAAGGCCGAGAAGAGGCAGGAAAGGACCAATTTGTTGACGGCCAATGCCTACTAAATCTAGGAGGCTGCACTTGTAAGAAATATTTAACAGTTTGCATAGATTTAGCTTTTCCTCCATCTTTTTAAGAACTTCTTCTGCTTTGTTGCCAAACAGGCGGTCCTGATTTAAGGGAGCATCCAGCAATTTAGTTTTAACATGATCTAGCAAAGATTGCTCCTTAAGCCAGGTATGCCAGACCCAGTGACAGGAGCCCTGCAACATATGAAACTGGCAATTTAAGGCCCAGATGGCCAAGGTTGCAGAGGTGTATACCTTCTTACCCCATCTACCAAAGGCCCTGGAATCTGTATCAGAGGGGGTAGGATTTTTGGCAGTAGTAGCCTTAATGCCCTTGGGACCCTGTGAAATGGTCTTAGTATCCGCAGTAAGATTTTTAAAAAGAAACTTGTGAGAATCAGGAACCCTGTAATATCTATCAGGTTTTCTGGGAGCAGGAGGTAAAGAGTCAGCGGCCAAGCTAGATTCCGAAAAGGCATTGTCAACAATGTCCAGCATAGGAGGGGTAGCTAAAGGCCTGTGTTGGGGCAAGAGTAAGAAATATCTAAGCCTCTTTTTAGAATCAGAATAATCCTGGCTTTCCCAGTGAAAATACTCCCTAAGAGTATGCAGGGTTTCACCAAAAGAGAAATCCTCTGGGGGGGAAGCAGAGGGAATAGAGTCCTCTGCATCAGAATCCTCATAGGTAGATAAGGGTAAATCCTGGTCATCAGAGGAGACAGAAATTTCAGAATCCTGGTCAGAAGTATCATAAGCAAATTCAGTCCTAGGTCTCTTACAGGGGGAAGTTTGGCTTCCCCTGATTAAAGTAAAGGTCTTCAGCCATTCTTATCATTTGTTTTTTTAGGCATAGAGGCCTGACCATGTGGTCTGGGCATCGGTTTCCTAGGCATGTTTCGAGTTTTAGGCCTAGAAGAAGAAGATGGCGTCAGTTTAATACGCAAGTCACTAGGTCTGAATACACCCTCAGATCCCGGTGCCATCCAAGGTAGAGACATCCGCAGGTTCCACAGTTGAAGCATCTTGTGGCATATCGGACTCCGAATGGGTCTCAGTAGAGGCCTGCGCATCTGAAGTAGCGGGTAACAGGGGCTGCGAAATCTCCTCACTGAGCACCGGCGAACTGGCAACTAGCTTAAGAGAAGCGTCGTCGGCAGCTTTGGACCTAGGTGGCCTGTCTCTGTCTTTATCTTTGCATTTTTTCAGAATGTCAGTAGTCGAGTGGCTTTTCGAAGACATATCTGGATAATTGAACAGAGTACCAAAATATTTAGAAGCGAAAATGTACTGATGACGAAAAGTTCATGGTTTAAATAAGGCACAAAACTGACAGCAAGGTATGTTGTGGTCAGGGCCTAGGCAAGGAATACAGTATGAATGAAAATCTTTATGACGTATTTGCTTTCCACAAGAAATACAATTATTGACTTTACTGACATTGGTTTAGAGCAAGAAAAAGTTTCCCCAATGGGGTACATAAGCTTTAGTTGAAGACTACGGTTCTGAAACTCCAAAATGAAAATTTCAGGAGTCTGCCGACCGGCACTTGCGAAAGTACAGTTTTGTACCTACCATAAATGTAGATGTTCGAGTGTTCACCCTGCTGCAGTCATCACACTTGGGTTATCCTGCCGTCAGGCGGTCCCGCAGTCGGCCCGAATTCCAAAGTCTTGGTCCGGCGTTGGTTGCTGCCGCTTCTTCCCTGACGTCAGTGCCATATGGCTATATAAAAATAAAACAAAACCCTTAGGTACAAGCAAATACACCACAGAGGTAGAATAGGATAAAGTGGTAGAGATAAGTTCAGCTAATTCAGAGGGGATGGAAGGAGGGTAACCTGGACTGCAGCAGGGTGAACACTCGAACATCTACATTTATGGTAGGTACAAAACTGTACTATGTTCATCGTGTTACCCTGCTGCAGTCATCACACTTGGGTTGAATCCCAAAGCTAAGGAGGGGAGGTGGAGTCAAACATGGTTAGAAGAAGCTAGTAGGCCCTGCAAAACTGCAGTGGCAAAACCAGCTCTAGTCTTAGAGTAAAGAGGTAAGTGATAGTGTTTGGTGAAGGTGTGCACTGAACTCCAAGTAGCAGCTTCCAGAATATCCTTGGTTGGCACTCCCCTGAGAAAGGCTGCTGATGTAGATGTAGCTCTGGTGGAGTGGGACCTAATGTTAGCAGGTACTGGTTTCCCATGATGTGTGTAGCAGAAACGTATGCAATGTCCTATCCATTTAGAAATGGTCTGTTTGAGATAGCTTTTCCTTGTGATCCTGTAGCAAAGGCTACAAAGAGCTGGTCAGTTTTTCTGAAAGCCTTAGTTTTATCCAATTAGTAACGTAATTGCCTGTGAATGTCCAAAGAGTGCAGGAGTCTTTCTCCTTTGTTCTTGGGATTTTGGAAGAAGGTGGGCAAGTGAATGGTTTGGTTTAGGGCCACACTGGATACCACCTTTGGCATAAAGGAAGGATTAGTTCATACAGAAACTCTGTCTTGATGACAAATGAGAAAGGGTTCCACTGCCATTAGTGCCTGTAGCTCTGAGACTCTTCTAGCTGAGGTTATTGCTAGTAGTAGGGCAGTTTTCCATGAAAGAAATTTTAAATCAGTTGAAAAAACTGGTTCAAAGGGCGGCAGTGTAAGCTTTTCCAGGACAAAGTTGAGATCCCAAGTAGGTGTTGGAGCTCTCCTTGGCGGTCTTAAGTTCTTAGCCCCTCTGAGGTAATGTCTTAGGAGTGGATGTGAAAATAAAGGAGGATCCGTGCTGTAATGAGCTGAAATTGCTGAGGCGTGGATCTTAATAGATGAAAAGGAAAGTCCTTTGTGTAACATCTCAGTTAAATATTGTAGAATCTGAGGAATGTTCGGCTCCAGGGGATTTAGGCCATTAGTCTGGTTCCAGGCGCAAAATCTTTTCCATTTGTCTGAGTAGGCTTTCCTGGTGCTGGGCCTCCTGGCCTCCAGAATGACATCCATAACAGCTTTGGATAAAGGTGTTGGCTGGTTGTTTAGGTAATTTGCCATGCAGCCAGGTTTAAAGTCTTGAGCTGGCTGTGTAGAATCAGATTGTCTCGCTGGGTGAACAGGTGAGGAATTTGTGGCAGAATCCATGGTGGGCCCTGGGCCATGTTCCTTAAAATTGGATACCAATGTTGGCGTGGCCAATCTGGTGCAACGAGAATCAATTCTGGCCTCTCTAATCTGACTTTCAGCAGTACCTTTGCTAGAAGAGGCAGTGGAGGGTAGGCATACACTGTTAATGTTTTCCAACTGAATGAGAGGGAGTCCACTTTCCAAGCTAGTGGATGGAAGGTCCTTGTGCAAAATTTTTGAAGTTGGTGGTTGTGGGGGCTTGCAAACAGATCTATGCCTGGCCCCCATTTTGAGCTATCATTGCAAATACTTGTGGATCTAGTTTCCATTTGTGTGGATCCATGATGTTTCTGCTTAGGTCGTCTGCCAATGTGTTTTTCTTTCCTGGCAGGAATTGTGCTTGTAATTGAACCTGGTAAGACAGTGCAATGTTCTACAAGGTCATTGCTTGCCTGCATAGAGGGTAGGAATGTGCGCCCCCTTGCTTATGTACCACATAACTGTGGTGTTGTCTGTCCTTATTAGTAGTTGTCCTGGGTGTAGAAGGTCCTTGAAAGCTGTTAGGGCATTCTGCACTGCTAGCATTTCTTTTTGATTGATATGCAGGTGTCTCTGATCTGTAGTCCATTTGCCCTGAATGCACTGTCCTGCCATGTGTGCTCCCCAGGCATAGTCCGATGCATCTCTTGTCATAGTTTACCTGGCTGTGGGTAAGGTGAAAGGCTGACCCTTGTTGAGGTGACATGCCTGTGCCCACAACAGAAACTCCTGTTGAAGGCAGGGAATGAGTGGAATCATTGTTTCCAAGCTGTGGCTGTGCTGAGTCCATACACTTTTCAGGCACCATTGTAATTTCCTCATATGCAGTTTTGCAAATGGTATTAGTAATATGCAAGATGCCATGAATCCCAAGGACTGCAGAATTTTTCTTGCAGGGAGTTGGGTCTTTGTTGCCATTATTTTTAAATATTGAAACAGCTGTCGTTGTTTGTCTGGCGTGAGATAAGCCATCTGGGCCGTTGTATTCAAGCTGGCACCCAGGAATATTATGTTTTGTGAGGGCACTAGTTTTGATTTCTTTTCGTTTACTGTGTACCCTAGGCAACTTAGAAGGTGTTTGACAAATGCCAGATGCTGTAAAAGAATGTCCTTGCTTTCTGCTTGAATAAGACAGTCATCCAGGTATGGGTAATATTTGAATTCCTCTGTCTGCAGTATGCAATTACTGGTGCCAGGCATTTTGTGAAGACCCTGGGCGCAGTAGATAAGCCAAAGGGCAGTGCAGAGAACTGATAATGCGTTGAACCTGCAATGAAGCGGAGGTATCTTCTGCAATTTTGTCTGCTAGGGACATGCAGGTATGCCTCTTTGAGGTCCAAAGTGACTAGCCAAGCATTCTTGCCCAGCATGGGAAGAAGCTGCTGTAGTGTTAGCATCTTGAATTTTGGCACTTGCAGATAGGTGTTCAGAATTGAAAGATCCAGAATGGGTCTCCATGCTTTGTCCTTTCTTGGAACTAGGAAGAGTCTTGAGTAAAATCCTTGTCCTTGCTCCTGTGTAGGTATCTGTTGAATGGCTCTCATGTTCATGAGAGCTGTAATTTGTTTTTGTGCCTCTGCCCATTGATTTGGTGGCAGGTTTGGCATTCTTTTGATCCTTGGTAAGGTCTGAAAGTGGAATCTGTATCCTTGAGAGACAATGTTTAGAACCCATTTGTCTTTTGTGATGATGTGCCAGTTGTCTGCAAAAAATGCTAGTTTTCCTCCCAAGGGTGTCACCAGGAGAGATTTGCTTGGTATTTTGAGGATAGAGTCATTGTGTCTGACTTCTGCTAGCTTGGGGCCTGTCTTCTCCTCCTTTCTGGGTAGCAGAGCCCCATTGGCGAGGTTTGTAAGGGCCCTGTGACCGACCTCTGCCCCTTGCGCGTCTGTATTTGCCCCTCTGTGATCTGTCTGAAGCTGGAAAGGACCAATTTTTGTTGGCCAATTTCTGCTGAAGCGAGGGGGTTGTACCTGCAAGAAATCCTTGACTGTTTGCATAGATTTAGCCTTATCCTCCATTTTCTTTAAAACCTCTTCTGCTTTGACACCAAATAATACATCTTGTTGTAAAGGTGCATCTAATAATTTTGCTTTAACATGGTCAGGGAGGGTTTGCTCTTTTAACCAAGCATGTCTACAAATGACAGAGCCAGTAACAGCTGCTCTACAGGAAGCTTCCAATGAATCAAATCCGCATTGTAAAGTATGCTTGCCCACCTGTTCAGCTGCATGCAACAGATCCTGCATTTCCTTGAATTCAGGCTGTTCTGAATGTGTGCTCATTTTTTGTTTTAACTGAGACATCAGGAATTGTTGATATTTCAACATGTGAAACTGGCAATTTAATGCTCTCATAGCCAGAGTTGCAGAGGTGTATATTTTCTTTCCCCATCTATCTAGGGCTCTGGAATCTCTTTCAGAGGGCACAGGATTTTTAGCCATAGAAGCTTTTGCTCCCTTAGGACCCTGGGAAATGGTTTCTGGGTCAGCTATAGGGCTTTTATAAAGGATTTTGTGTGAGTCAGGTACTCTGTAGTATCTGTCTGGTTTGGCTGGAGCAGGAGGTAGAGAGTTTGGATTTAAACTAGACTCCAAGTAGACATCATCCACAGTATCTAAAACAGGAGGGATAGCAAGAGGTCTGTGCTGGGGTAATAAAAGGAACTCTCTGAGCCTTTTCTTAGAATCTGAGTAAGCCTGGCCTTCCCAGTGGAAATGTTCCCTCATGGTATGTAATGTTTCCCCAAAGGAGTAGTCTTCAGGAGGAGATAATGTGGGAATAGAGTCTTCAGCATCAGAATCCTCATAGGGTGGAAAAGTGTGATCCTGTTCCTCAGAAGAATCTGAGGAGAGAGAAACCTGGTCAGAGGATGCATAATCCTCCTCTTGTCTTGGTCTTTTATCAGGAGGGGGATGGGAACCCCTGATAAGGGTAATTAAATCTTCAGCCATCTTAAGCATCTGTTTCTTAGGCATGGGGCCTTGACCTGTAGACTGATGAACAGTTTTCTTAGGTTTTGAAGGAGTTTTAAGCTTAGCATAAGATTTAATGGTGAGTGTAGTTGGTCTGAAGACACCTTCTGCAACCGAAGGTGTTTCCTCTGCACCAGTGTCTAATTCTGCTCCAGTGTCGGTAGGTGGCTGTGTCGGCATAGTAGACTCCGCTTGGGAGTCGGCAGCTGTCTGGGGTTCCAGCTCTGTGGTCGTCAGGGGCTGCGTAGGCGCCTCACTGAAAACTGGAGAACCGGCGGTAGGCCCAGCTGAGGCCTCGGGGTCTGGCTTATTCCTAGGCTGCCTGTCCTTATCCTTGCGTTTTTTATGAATTGCGGTCGTCGGCTGCTCCGATGGCATGATATAATTAAATTTCCTACCAAAGTAATGGCGTGCAAAGTCAAAATGGCGTTTGATAGTGCGTTTATTAAACCTAGCGCAAAACCGACAACCTGTGACATCGTGGTCTGGGCCTATGCAAGGAATACAATAGGAATGGAAGTCCTTATGAGGTATTTGCTTCCCACAAGAAATGCAATTGTTAACTTTTTCTGACATCGGACTGAGGCAAGAAAATGTTCCCCAACGGGGTACTTAGCTTTACTGAAGACTTTGGACTGAAATTCAAATCGAAAATCTCAGGTGTCGGCCGACCGACACTTGCGAACTGCTTCTGCTTCGGGCACCGCGCGGCAAGAAAGACTGAAGAAAATAGCGTTGGATGCCTCTTATATACCCCTGGCGCACTGACGTCAGGGAAGAAGCGACAGCAACCGACGCTGGACCAAGACTTTGGAATTCGGGCTGACTGCAGGACTGCCTGACGGCAGGATAACCCAAGTGTGATGACTGCAGCAGGGTAACACGATGAACATCTGCTTCTGCTTCGGGCACTGCACGGAAAGAAAGACTGATGTAATGGCATTGGCTGCATGCTTTATACCCCTGACTACCTGAAGTCATGGAAGATGAGACAGCAACCGACGCAGGACCCATGACTTTGATAATCAGGCTGACTGAGGGCTACTGCAAGCAGATAACCCAAATGTGATGACTGCAACAGTGAAACATGAAGAACATCAGTGTCTGTAACCCAAAGACAGGAAGTTAAAGAATTTTTGTACTCAGGATTGGAAAGATATTTTCAGAATTCTCTGAGAGAACTAATTCAATCAGGCTGGACACTGAGACCATCATTGGTAAAAAAAAGTGCATCTGAAGCCATTTCAGATACCAGAGACTCTACACCAAGCAGTTAAGGAGCAGAAAAGACAAGTCTTTGGCTTGGGACCATAGAGGAATCTGAAAGTGAATGGAATATTACCATGACACTGGTTCCCAAACCTGAAGGAACTATATGATTTTGTAATGACTTCAGAACACGGATTAGTATCTCAAGATTTGATTGCTACTCCATGCGGAGAGAGAAGAATTGACTGAAACATGAAACAAAGCTAGGTTTCGGTCCACTTTGGACTTGCCCAAGGGTTATTTGCAAATTCCATTAACTGAAGAGGCCAAGGTGAAAAATACAGCATTCTCCATATCTTATGACCATGCCATGTGGCCTTCATAGGACTCCAGTGATGGTTCAGAGGGTTATGGACAAGATTCTTAGGCCTCACCCTAAATATGCAGTAGCTTATCCTGATGACATACAGATTTTCCCAGAAGATTGAGAAAGCCAACTTCCTAAGGTCCAAGGCATCCTAAACTTTTCATATCAAAATGGATTAACAGCCAAGTGCAAACTGATTATGGCTGAAGTGAAATATTAGGGCTAAGTGATGGGAAGAGAGATAGTAAAGCTACAGAAATAGAAGGTTAAAGCCATATTAATTGGCTGATACCTATTACCAAAAGTCAAATCAATGCTTTTTATGGCTGGCCAACTGTTTGTACAAGCTTATCACAAATTTTGCTACTATGGCATGCCCCCTAGTTGACCTGGCCAATGGTACGGCTGTTAAATGCCAAGTGGACATAAGTGACAGATCAGATATTCCAACAGCTGAAGAAATGCAATACTTAGAGGGCCATGTTCAGAGTATTCAGCGATGCATCCGATGTGGGCATAGGAGCAAAAATGGCACAAGCAACTGAGGCGGATGAATAGCAAATTAGTTACTTCATCTGAAAGTCAAGCACTGCTGAAAGGATATATTAAGCAACTGAACAAGAATGGCTTGCCATAAAGTGAATTATATTAGCTCTCAAGTAGTACTTGAAGGGCAGAGAGCTCTTGTTAGTTATAGACCATGTGCCATTCCAATGGCTGTACAGATAAAAAGGGCGGCAAATCCAAGCTTTCCAGGTAGGCGGTATTCTTACAGCTTTTTCAGTTTAAATTCATATACTATCCCAGCTTACAACCTATAAATGCATATAGGTTGTCCAGGACCTACAAACCGTTTTCTAGAGGTAGACCCAGGGGTTCTGAACTAGGCGATGGGTCATGAAGAATAGTGGGTGGGCTAGGATGGGAAGCTGACTTACCAAAACAGCAACTACATCTTAAAGAAGGCATACTAATGAGGGTAGATACAGGACAATAAGCATGCCCCAGGATTATATGAGGAACAGCAGTACTAGAGGGAGACAAGAGTCAAGTGGCCTGGAAGGTTTAGGAGAAAGCTCTAGGGCAGAAGCTTGATTTCACACTCAGTGCTTCGAAAAATATGGTTTGGAGAATTACCCTGAAGCTGGAAGAAGGACCAACGTTTGATTGGTATATGTGGAGTCTGAAAGGAAATACAGGTTGTTTGGAAGCTGTTTGGAGAAGTAACCTACCTGGATATTAAAGTATGTGAAGATGATATCCTAAAATGGGTGACTCTGTGCTGTTTTATTTATTTATTTATATATTTACTTATTTAATTATTTATTTGGAAGGTGAGCTGGTCTAAAACTGTGAGCATTGCTACACAGGAGAAAATATGTGAAATTCTAGTATCTGAACTTTGTATTTATTCATCATTTCCCAACAATCTTGAAAGCAAATGCTTGTTTCTTTTTCACTGATCTTACATAGAAACCTGCAGTGACATCATTGTTGTTTAATATCTTGAATTCAAGGAATTTTTGTTCATTTTTTTTCAATAAAATTGCACTTAAACTTGGAAAGGTTGGTTTAGGCTTTGTGACTATTTACAAAATAAAACAGACTTGCTGCAAATAACAAAACCCCACAGACTCAGACAGATGAAGAAATAACATCTGTTGGCAAACTGACTCTCTGTTGGAGGAAAGAGTGCCCTTGTCCTGGAACTTCTGAGGTCTATTTTAGGCAAGAGAGAAAACATAGGAATTTGACTGGGATGTTTCATGTGGTGTTGTCTAATACAAATGGTTTGCTGTCCTGTATTCTTGGATACCAGAATCCTGGAGTTTACAAGAAGAAAGGTCACTGATAAAAGCTCCATAGAAAGAACAACCTGGAACTCCTTTCTTCATAACTATGATACGCAATGAGGTACTTATGAGTGGTGTGACAAGAGACAGATGGCCTCTTCTAAATGAATTTCATGAGTGTGAAGACTTCCATAAAGGAAAATTCCATAGGAGGAGAACTATAAAGAAGGGAGGGAGTCTCATTTTCTTCAGTCATTCTCTGGTATGGAGACCTCATCCTTTAAGACCCAGTGACAGTGAAGAAATCAGAGGGAAAGGAGAAAAAATCTACACCGGCACCAATGTTTTTTTTCCTGCATTTCCACATAGGAAGGCAGGTGATAGCATGCACTGTGTAATCAAATAACATCAGATGTGATGCCAGTTGAAACTGAAACAGAGCTATGCACCAGGGTGACAAAGGTGTCATAGGCCAGGCAATGACAGAGTATACTGCACAATGTGATCTCCGTCAGGTGTTCAACTACATGTTGAATGTATTACCACAGTCCACAGGAAGGGCAAGGAATGCTGAAGGCCCAAAGATCAGTTATGGGAAGGTTTGTGCAGGTCATCTTGATGCTCAATGACAAGAGGCCAGCCTCTCTGGGGGAAGGGGGATCTTTCAGGCCTCAGTTCAGATCCAGATTTGGGATATAACAACCTATTTTGTGATTGCTTATATATTTGCTTACAGTCATCACCATAATACAGTGAGTGTGGGATGCTGGTGGGACTACAGATCTTCCTCCAAACAGTAGATTCTGGGCGGGTGACTTTCTAATAAACTACATACCTACCTGCAGATGAGGAACAGAAAAATGATCTCTTGCTAGATGACAGCTCGCCATCTGAAGAATCGGTACTACAACAGGTGCAATGAATTCTGAACTGAAACCCAGTCCAACCAAGCGGGACTCTTACCTTCACAATGTCAGTCTTTTATTCTCCTGTCAAATGCTTTTAAAGGAATAAAACAAAACAGATGTCTACACAGGCAGAAATACTTTAATAACTTAAAAATTATAGGATACAAAAACATAAAAAATAGTAAGTGCTTTCATGGATGTCCCATTTCTTCAGACCATCAACTGAACAGAAACAACTCAGCACAGTATTTAAACAATGCTTTTCCAATAAAAAACAAGAAACAAAACACATGGCAGACTCAACACCAACATGGTTAATGATTTAAGCCTCTCTTTTTTAAGACAGGTTTTAATGAAGCATGATTAAGACCTGGACCAACATTTGCTCTAAAATCTACAATCCATCGCAATTCACAACATTCAGTTTTATTGCATATATATATCACCTTCCCTGACACTGTCATAAATAATTTCTAAGACTAGAAATTTAAAAGAGTGACCATTACCTCTATCTAAAACACATTGGGCTAGGGCATTGCTCACCTTCTTATTTTTAATATCATTACAGTGTTCCAGTACCCTTTCTTTAATTGCATGATTAGTCTTGCCTATATAAAACTCTTCACACTCCATACAATGGGCCAGATAAACCAAATTCCTGGGTCTACAATCTGCAAAGAAACCAAATTCAATCCTCTTAGCAGAACTAGGTTGCCTTATAGAAGTCATGCTCCAAATACACTTACAGGCACTGCAGGATCAACAGAGATAAGTACCCTTACGGTCTGACAACACTTTACTGGTAGGAAACTGCTGTCTATAGCATAGGTAATGTTTAAGCATTTAGTTATTTCTAAACACAACTTTAGGAAACGGTCCTAAAATCTTCTTCAGATCAACAAATGTCATAAAGGCAAGCCAGTTCTTCTTAATGTTGCACATTGAACCCACATCATTGGAAAAGTGAGTAATACTCTAGGTGTGGAAATACTAGTATCAGAAGAGTGCTCAACTTCAGGCTTGTGCTCTAGTTGATCAGAAAAAAATGTTTTAGTTGTAGTACCTCTATCCAATCATAATTCCTGCACTGTATGCTCTATCTCACTAATGGTATAAACTCTATTCAAAAAATCTACTTCAATGTACTAACAGCTCCATCTAGCATTCTGTCATCATTATGTAGCCTCATAACTCTAAGTATCTGACCTTTATTTTTCTTATAAGGTTTTATAAATTTGTGTGTAGATAATATTAGACAGACTTTTGTTGAAAGACATCACCACTCTTTTTATAATTTTACTTCTAAGGAACGTGAAGCCTTGGGTCAGTTGATTAGAGCTTCACATCTAGGAATGCGTCTGGCTGATAAGGGGGGTGGGATAGTAGTTATGGATAGATCTATGTACCATAGTAAAATGTTGAGTTTGTTAGAGGATAACAGTTGTGTACGTTTCCACAAAAAATGGTAAAAAGCACCAAACTTTCACTAAAAACAAGTCCAAGGTATTCAGGAAAGATACCACCAGCAGAGCAGTTCCAGCTGAAGCAGTTTTAATATAAAATAGAACTTACATAAACACATACACTTTAAAACAACAGTGTTTTCGTTTCTATCAAGTAGACTTCATCAGATCTGATCTGCTGGTGGTATCTTCCCTGAGTACCTTGGACTTGTGTACGTTTGCAGAAGTTTCAGGTAACAGGTCTTATTAACAGAGTGAACATTTATTTGTATGATTTACTTTTGTTTAATTTCATTGGTTTTGATTTGTTTAGTTATTTTTTGATTGTTTCAATTGTTTGGCAATGTTGTTGGTAAAACTTGGAATTCCTTCCATCTAACCTTACCCTTGAACCTTCTTTAAGTCTCTTCAAAAAAGGCCTCAAACAGTATTTTAAAGAGCACTGGCTTTGTTCCTATACTAACTCTGATTAATCACTACTTATTCAATACCTTATTTAAATTAATATTGTACGCATTTCTTGCTCATAATAGCTTGTTGCAACCTATTGTTTTTGTATACTATTACATACTGTGTATATTTGTGAGTACCTACTACAGGGATTTGTAAATATGTTTGACTCATATCTGTTATGTTCTATCTGTGTTATCTGGAGCTTTTCTCCATGGGCCTCTGTTGAAAATAGACGTGTCCAGTTGGACTATTCCGGTCAACAAATGTTAAAAAAATAAATAAATAAATCATCCTGTGATCCCTATTATATGTGGTTTTCCAAAGGTACATAAAGATCCTGTCAACCCTCCCCTACGGCCTATTGTCTCAGGATGGGGACAGCTCACTGAGCCAATTTCTATTTATGTTGAGAAGCAGCTGAGACCGTTATTAGACTGTTGACACCATGCTTAAGGATATGAAACAGTTTTTGAGTGAACTCTATTTATGGTCTAAGAATGTTGTTTTTAGTGATGATAGGTTGTTTGTAATGTTGGATGTTGGGTTTAATCTGCGACATTATTAAGAAGAACTGGCCTGTCCTTATGACAGATGTTGATATGAAGAAGATTTTAGAACCATTTCCTAAATTTGTGTTTAGAAATAACTAAAAACTTAAACAGTACCTATGCTATAGACAACAGTTTCCTACCAGTAAAGTGCTGTCAGACCGTAAGGGTACTTAACCCTGTCGATCTTGCAGTGCCTGTAAGTATATTTGGAGCATAACTTCTATAAGGCACCCTAGATCTGCTAAGAGGATTGAATTAGTTCATAGGTTGGTACTAGGCTATCAGCCCTAGGGCCTATACAAGCCTAGCCATAACAAATCCCTGGCTATTTCTTCCCACACTATTTACTTCCCTGGACCCCTGTCTAGCAGGGTGACTGACGTGATCCCAGGGGTGAATTTCCTTTCTCCCATCCAAACATCAAGGTTCCTTTTGAAGAGGGCCAAAGAGGCACCCTGCTTGACATGTATGGGCAATCTATTCCAGAGTCTGGGGAGTCTCTGGGTCAGGAACCTATCCCTCCAGCATGTTTTGTTTATTGTGATGACAAGGTTTAGATCCCTGGAGTGTGTGGCTCTGAGGGATTGGGATTTCTTTAAGTGTAGCATGTTCAACAGCTCTGGGTTTGGCATGGCCTTGTATGTTAAGCAGAGATCGCCTCTGAGTAGGCGATATGCGACAGAGTATAGCTGGAGTTTTTTAAGATGGTCAGCGTAGGGCATCTGCTTTAGGCCTGTGATTCTTTTAGTGAGGTATTTCTGTGGTCTTTCCAGTTGTTGCAGATGTCTTGAGAGGTACATACCAAATGGGACATTGTATTCTATAATGGGTCTAATGAGGGATGAGTACAGTGGGACAATGACCTCCTTTTTTCTGGATGAAAAGCCCTTAGTGATGAGGTGTGCCACATAGAAGGATTTCCTGACTGTTGTGGCAATGTGGTTATCGAAGGTGAGACCACTGTCCACCTGTGTCCCTAAGTCTCTTATCACACTTTCAGTGCCACCTATATGGTAATTCATGGATACATGTTTTTTCCCAAAGGGGATAACTATACATTTCTTGGCACTGAGCTTGAGCCCATGGCTCTGGCACCAAGCATCTGTTTCTGTAAGGCCCTTTTGTAGAGTATCCACGTCATTTGGGGATTCAATAATGGCTCCCAGTTTGCAGTCATCTGCGAACTTTGTTATCCAGAGTCCCTTAGTGTTGGCCTGTACTTCAGAGAAGTAGATGCCAAACAAGAGCGGTCCCAGGACTGAACCCTGAGGTACTCCACTTGTCACTTGTCTGGAGGTGGATTTGGAGTCGGCTACTTTTACAGTGTGGGTTCTATCAGTAAGCTAGTTAGCAACCCATTGGGTGACATAGGAATTAATGCCCAGCTTAGTAAGTTTATCTATGATTCCAGAGTGGGGGGTGGTTTCTTTGCAGACTGTAGAACCAGGGATTTGGTTTATCTGGCCCACTGTACAGAGTAGGATAACCCAAGTGTAATGACTGCAACAGTGAAACACGATGAACATCAAGGTGAGCAATGTCTTAGCACAACATGTTTTAGATAGAGGTAATGGTCACTCTTTTAAATATTTAGTCTTAGAAATGATTTATGACAGTGTCAGAAAAGGTGATATATGCAATAAAAAAAGTTATGTACTCACCATAATGTTCCATGTGTGTTGTCCATCTCGCCTTCATTCTTAATAAGATTGGGTTCGGAACAGATCCTTGACTCCGACTAGGCCTTATATAGAAGCTCGAGGTCTTTCACTAGCTCGTGGCTAACCCCTATCCCATCATGCACCAGGAGAGTTCCCCAGATCTTGTTTGCAGCTATAAAAAAGGGACAGAAAAATAATGGTAGCTTAATACTTTATAGAGCAATCAAAAAGGTCAGGGATCGCTAGTAGCCAACTGTATCAACTAGGTCTTCCAGGAGCAATATCAACTAGGTGTTCCAGGAGCAAACAGGCTGGGGGAAAGGAGGGTGGGATGTAAGAATGAAGACAAAAAAGACAACACACATGGAAAGTTATGGTGAGTACATAACTTCTTTATGTGTTGTAGTCCTATATCGCCTTTATTCTTACTAAGATTGTGACAGCATCCCTAGCACCATCTTTCTTTGTGGCTCAAGGGAGAATATTCTTCAGAACTGTGGAACCAAAGGAGGCCCTGTTCCTGGAGGCCAAATCGACTTTACAATGAGTGATAAAGGTATGTGGCCTTGCCCATGTTGCTGCAGCGCAAATGGTATCAATAGGCAGTCTAGCCCGAAAAGCAGAAGAGGTTGCAATGGCTCTTGTAGAATAACCTTTTACTTTATGGGAAAGATCCTTGTTTTGAGATTTGTAAATGAAGGCTATACAAGCTGAGAGCCATTTTGAAAGTGTCACTTTAGGAACTGGAGCACCTTTTTTTTTAATCTGAAAAGGATACAAACAGTTGGTCAGATTTTCTGAAGTTCTTTGTCCTATGAAAGTAGAAGCGTAACTGTCTATGTACACCCAGTTGGTGCAAGACATATTCTGCCTTAGTGTTATAGTTAGGGAAAAATACTGGTAGTTCTATGGATTGGTTCAAATTAGATTCTGAGCATACTTTGGGTAAAAAGGAAGGGTTCGTTTGCAAGGATGCATGTAGGGGGCTTTATTGACAAGGCCTGCAGTTCCGAAACCCTTATAGCAGAAATAATAGCTATCAAAAGAATAGTTTTCCAAGTCAAAAATTTGAGATTGCAGGGTGATGCTGGTTCAAGTGGGGGAAAAATCAAATGGGATAAGACAGAGCTCAAGTCCCATGGTGCTGAAGGGTCTTTAATAGGTGGTCAAGTACCTTTAAGAAAGGCTTTGCACAGTCTGTGGGACATAATACTGAGGCCTGATTTGCCCAAATGGCGATCAGATATCGCTGCTAACTGAACCCGAATAGTAGCTGCGGCTGCACCTTCATTGAAACGTTTTGCGAAAAATTCTAGAATGGAAGTTACTGGGGCAGAAAAGGGATCAATGTGATTATTTGAAGATCATACAGAAAATCTTTTCCATTTGCTTCTATACATCTTTCTCGTTGAAGCCTTATGAGATGAAATTAGGATATGTTTTACTGAAGGAGGAAGGTTAGTGAGTCTGGCTATGGTTGGAATTGGAGCAGCAAAGCTGTCAACTTAAGGGTTTGAAGGGAGGGAGGGATGGAGCATCCCTGATGCATGAGTCAGGAGGTCCAGAACTGTGTCCAAATCCAAGGCTCCTCCTGGAAATGAGGCTATAGGAAAGGTAACCAGATTTGACGAGGCCAGTATGGGGCAATTAGTATCAAGTTCCTTCCCAAGTAATTGGCTTTCTGAACAATGTACAGTTATGTACACTTACCATAAATGTAGATGTTCGAGTGTTTGGGTTATCCCTGCCAGGGTAGCCCTTGGCCGCCCGGAATACCAGAGGCTTAGTATTTATGTGTCGGTTGCTGACGCTTCAGGACTGATGTCAGGTCATCAGTAGTATAAAGTAAGGCAGCCGACGCCATTACATCAGTTTTTCTTGCCTTAACCTGTCAGCAGCCCCCAAGTGGGAGACAGGTTCTGGTGAAAGAACCCAACCAGCAGAAAGTAAATACCAATATGCCCCTTGTAAGGAAAGAGAAGAAAGAAGAGGGGGATGGATGGAGGGAAACCAGGACTGCAACAGTGAATACATTTGAACATCTACATTTATGGTAAGTGTACACAACTGTACTATGTTCTTCGTGTTTCACTGTTGCAGTCATCACATTTCGGTTGATTCCCAAAGCTAAGGAAATGGGTGGAGGCAGTCAAGGAAACTAGGGGCTGGCTAGGATGTCCTGCAAGACTGCAGAGTCAAACCCTGCCCTGCATTTGGAGAAGATAGGCAGGTGGTAACGTTTGGCAAAGGTGTGAGCAGATGTCCTGGTGGGGACTCCTCTAAGGAAAGCTGCAGAGATGGAGGCTGCTCTGGTGGAGTGAGTCCTGACCCCCTTGGGGGAGGCTTTCCATGCTGTTTGTAGCAGAAATGGACGCAGTGTGCTATCCATTTGGAAACAATTTGTTTGGAGATGGCTTTGCCCTCTGCCCCTGCAGCAAAGCTAACCAGCACATGATCAGACTTTCTGAAGGATTTAGTCCTGTCTAGATAGAATCTGAGCCGTCTGTGCACATCTAGAGAGTGCAGGATCCTGCACATCTAGAGAGTTCAGGATCCTTTCCCCCTTGTTCTGTGGATTAGGAAAAAAGGTGGGCAAATGAATGGATTGGTTGAGAGCCACACTGGACACCACCTTGGGCATAAAGGGTGGGTTAGTCCTGAGGGATACCCTGTCAGCATGGAAGATGATGAAGGGTTCCACAGCCATGAGTGCTTGCAGCTTAGAGACCCTTCTGGCTGAGGTGATGGCCAGAAGGAAAGCTGTCTTCCAGGAGATAAATTCTAGCTCTGCCAAAGAGGCTGGTTCAAAGGGGGGCAGGGTGAGCTTTTCCAACACAAAGTTAAGGTCCCAAGCTGGGGTTGGTGCTCTTCCGGGTGGCCTCAAGTTGCTAGCCCCGCTTAGGAACTGTTTGATCAAAGGGTGTGAGAAAAGGGGGCTGCTCAGTGGGAAAATGAGCAGAGACAGCAGAGACATGAATTTTAATAGAGGAAAAAGAGAGGCCACTGTGTAGCAGGTTAGCTAAGTAATCCAGGATGAGAAGGAGGGAGGGCTGTGCCGTATTGGCTCCCTTAGCCTGAATCCAGGTACAGAACCTTTTCCATTTGTCAGCACAAGACTTTCTAGTGCTAGGGCATCTGGTCTCAAGTATAACATCTAGAACCTGTTTACTGAGGTTGGCAGATTGATCGAGGGTTAGGGAATAAGCCAAGCTGCCAAACTGAGTGTCTGCAGTTGGGGATGCATGAATTCCCCTTCCCTCTGGGACATTGGACTCTGAGCAAGATGCCATGGTGGCGGTGGGGACAGGCTGTGCAGCAAGGGGTACCAGTGCTGGCGAGTTCAGTCTGGAGCTATAAGAATTGTCCTTGGTTTTCCCTCCTTTATTTTGAGCAGTACCCTGGGGGTGAGAGGTAGTGGAGGAAAGACATAGACCAATAGACTGACCTAGGGGAAGGACAGAGCATCCACTTTCCAAGCCATGCAGTGATGTTCTCTGGTGCAGAACTTGCTGAGCTGATGGTTGGTGTGGGAGGCAAAGAGGTAGAATGCAAGATGCCATGAACCCCAGAGCTTGCAGGATTTTCCTTGCAGATAGCTGGGGTCTGGTGGCTAGCTGAGAGAAGTAGGCTGTCAGGAAAGTTTGCTTTTCTGGTGTAAGGAATGCCATCTGGGTTGCTCCCAGGAATATAATCCTTTGGGTGGGTACCGGTTTGGATTTCATTTTGTTGACTGTGTACCCTAGGGAGGTTAGTAGGGACTTTACAAAGGCCAAGTGCTTGAGCAGCTTTTCCTGGCTGTCTGCCTGAATTAGGCAGTTGTCTAAGTATGGGTAAATCTGGATATTCCTTTGTCTGCAAAAGGCAATGGCCGGAGCCAGACATTTTGTGAAAACTGTGGGAGCAGTAGATAAGCCAAAGGGAAGCGCAGAGAACTGAAAGAGCTGAGATCCTGCCCTGAAACAGAGATATATCCTGCATGATTCCCTGATAGGAAGGTAGAAGTAGGCCTCTTTTAGGTCTAGGGTGGCTAGCCAAGCATCCTTGGAGAGCACGGGCAGCAGCTGCTGGCGGGTGAGCATTTTGAATTTTGAGATCATCAGGAAGGTGTTTAGAATGGATAGATAGTACAGTTGTGTACCTACCATAAATGTAGATGTTCGAGTGTATTCACTGTTGCAGTCATTACAATTGGGTTATCCTGCTGGCAGGCTACCCGCAGTCGGCCTGAATTCCAAAGTCTAGGTCCGGCATCAGTTGCTGTCGCCTCCTCCTTGACGTCAGTGCGCCAGGGGTATAAAAGATGCAGCCGACGCCATTTTCTTCAGTTTTTGTTGCCCCAGATGTCAGGTGCCCCCAAAAGGGTAGGCTAAAAATATGTCTATAAAGCATGCATGCGCCAAGTAACAAGTTTCCTTCATCTACAAGCAAATACACCACATAGGTTGTATAGAAAAGAGAAGCACAGATAAGGTCCAGCAAAGAAGGGGGATGGTGGGTGGGTAACCTGGACTGCAACAGTGAATACACTCGAACATCTACATTTATGGTAGGTACACAACTGTACTATGTCCATCATGTTTCACTGTTGCAGTCATTACAATTGGGTTGAATCCCAAAGCTAAGGTTGGGAGGCTGGAACTAAATAGAATTAGGAGCGGCTATGAGGCTCTGCAGGACTGCAGTGGCAAAGCCTGCCCTGGATTTGGAGTAGAGTGGTAAGTGGTAGTGCTTTCTAAAAGTGCGCACTGAACTCCAGGTTGCAGCCTCTAAAATGTCTTTGGTTGGCACTCCTCTGAGGAAGGCTGCTGAAGTGGCTGCTGCTCTGGTTGAATGTGGCCTAATGCCCTTAGGCAGTGATTTGCCATGTTGAGAATAGCATGAACGAATGCAGTGACCTATCCACTTTGAAATAGTCTGCTTTGAGATAGCCTTTCCTTGTGATCCTGCAGCATATGCTACCAGTAATTGCTCAGTCTTTCTGAAAGCTTTGTTTCTGTCCAAGTAGAAGCGCAGTTGTCTGTGCATGTCCAAAGAATGCAGAAGTTTCTCACCCTTATTCTGTGGGTTTGGATAAAAGGTAGGCAAATGTATAGTTTGGTTGAGGGCCACACTGGACACTACCTTAGGCATAAATGTGGGGTTTGTCCTTATGGAAACCCTGTCTGGATGGAAAATGATAAAAGGTTCCACAGCCATGAGTGCCTGTAGCACTGAGACTCGTCTTACAGAGGTTACTGCTAGGAGCAGAGCTGTTTTCCATGATAAATATTTTATATCAGCTGTAGCGGCTGGCTCAAAAGGAGACAGAGTGAGTTTTTCCAAGACATAATTGAGGTCCCATGCAGGTATTGGGGATCTCCTTGGAGGCCGCAAGTTTTTAGCTCCTCTTAGGTACTGCCTTAATAAAGGATGAGAAAAAATAGGTGGCTCTGTATTGTAATGAGCTGAAATGGCAGAGGCATGAATCTTAATTGATGAAAAGGATAGGCCTTTGTCCAGCATCTCAGTTAAGTATTGCAAAATCTGAGGGATATTTGGAACAATTATGGCAATTCCTTGTGCCTGGTTCCAAGAACAGAACCTCTTCCATTTTTCTGCATAAGATTTTCTGGTACTGGGCCTCCTGGCCTCCAAGATAACATCCATCACCGCTTTAGAGAAAGGCGTTTTGAAAAGCTACATTATCCACCATGTTGCCAGATTTAAGGTCCTGAGTTGGCTGTGCAGGATCTGATTGTTTTGTTGGGTCAGTAAGTGAGGAATTTGAGGTAATGTCCATGCTGGGCATTGAGTCAAGTTCCTTAGGATTGGGTACCAGTGCTGGCGGGGCCAGTCTGGGGCAATCAGTATCATTTTAATGGCTTCTCTTGTCTGACCTTTAGGAGTACCTTGGGTAGGAGAAGCAGTGGGGGAAAGGCATATACTGTTAAGTTTTTCCAGCTGAAAGATACAGCATCCACTTTCCATGCTAGCTTGTGATAAGTCCTTGTGCAGAATCTCTGTAGTTGGCAGTTGTGAGGGGAGGCAAATAGATCTATGTCCGGGCATTCCCAATTCCTTGTTATGTTGAAGACTTGTGGATCCAATTTCTACTCGTGGGGATCCATGAGGTTTCTGCTTAATTTGTCTGCCAGAGTATTTATCCTTCCTGGCAGGAATTGTGCTTGCAGATGTTCTTGGTAAGTCAATGCTGTGTCCCACAAAGTCATGGCTAGTCTGAAAAGGGGGTAGGAATGTGTGCCTCCCTGCTTGTTTATGTACCACATGACTGTAGTATTGTCCGTCTATCAGTAGTTGCCCTGGATGAAGTAGGTCCTTGAAGGCTGTCAGGGCATTTTGAACAGCTAGCATCTCTTTTTGATTGATATGTAGATGCATTTGGGTTGCGGACCATGAGCCCTGAAAACATCTTCCTGCCATGTGGGCACCGCAGGCATAATCCGATGCATCTGTTGTCAATGTCTGTCTGGCTGGGGGTATGGTGAATGGCTGCCTGTTGTTGTGGTGACAGGCCTTTGCCCACCTTCGAAACTCCTGTTGCAGGCAGGGAACGAGTGTAATTATTGCTTCCAGGCTGTGGCAATGTTGAGTCCAAACACTTTTTAGATACCATTGTAGTTTCCTCATATGCAGTCTTGCATATGGAATTAACAGAATGCAGGATACCATGAAGCCCAAAGCCTGGACAATTCTTCTTGCAGTTAACTGGGTATTTGTTGCCAACTTTTTGAAATAAGTAGTCAGTTGCCTTTGTTTGTCTGGCGTGAGATAAGCCATCTGGACAGTTGTATTTAAGCTTGCACCCAGGAATATTATCTCTTGAGAGGGTACAAGTTTTGATTTCTTTTCATTTACTGTGTACCCTAGGCATGTTAATAATCTTTTTACAAATGCCAGATGCTGTAGTAGAATGTCCTTGTTCTCTGCTTGAATAAGGCAGTCGTCCAAGTAAGGATATATCTGTATTCCTCTGTCTGCAAAATGTAATTACTGGTGCCAGGCATTTTGTGAATACCCTGGGCGCAGTAGATAAGCCAAAGGGCAGTGCAGAGAATTGGTAGTGCATTGAGCCAGCTATGAATCTAAGGTATCTTCTGCATGATTGTCTGATTGGGACATGCAGGTATGCCTCTTTTAGGTCTAAAGATACAAGCCAAGCCTTTTTGCCCAGCATGGGCAGAAGCTGCTGCAGAGTCAACATTTTGAATTTTGGAATATCCAGGTATGTGTTTAGAATAGATAGGTCTAGTATTGGTCTCTAGGCTTTGTCCTTTCTGGGTACCAAGAATAGCCTTGAGTAAAATCCTTGTCCCTGCTCTTGCTGTGGTACTTGCTGAATGGCCCTCATGTCCATGAGGGATGAAACTTGTTTTTGTGCCTCTGCCCATTGAATTTTTGGCAGGTGTGGCATACCGTTTGCCCTTGGCAGGGTGTGAAAGTGGAACCTGTAACCTTGTGGCACTATGTTCAAGACCCATTTGTCCTGGGTGATTAGGTGCCAGTTTTGAGAAAAAAGTGCTAGTTTTCCCACTAAAGGAGCTGCCAGAAGATAAGTGCTTGGCGCTGGCAGGGAGAAGTCATTGGGACTGCTTTCTGTATGGCTTTGATTTGTCTTCTCCGCTTCTGGAGGTAGAAGTACCCCATTGTTTAGACCTGTATGAGCCTTGGGGCTGGAATCTGCCTCTAGGGTGTCTGTATCTGCCTCTTTGTGGACTGTCTGACATTGGAAAGGACCAATTCGTTGTGGGCCAGTGTCTGCTAAATCTTGGAGGCTGCACCTGTAAGAAATCCTTGACAGTTTGCATAGATTTGGCTTTGTCCTCCATTTTCTTCTGCACCTCTTCCGCTTTAACACTAAACAGGGTATCATGCTGTAATGGAGCATCTAATAATTTTGCTTTAACATGATCAGGCAGATTCTGTTCTTTTAACCAAGCATGCCTCCTAATGACAGAACCCGTAACAGCGGCTCTGCAGGAGGCCTCCGAAGAATCAAAACCACATTGTAAAGTATGCTTTCCAACTTGTTCAGCTGCATGCAATAAATCCTGCATTTCTTTATTTTCTGCACATTCAGAATTTGTCAACATTTTCTGTTTAAGCAGTGACATAATGTATTGCTGATATTTAAGCATATGAAACTGACAATTTAAAGCCCTTATAGCCAAGGTAGCAGAAGTGTAAAACTTTTTTTCCCCATCTGTCCAGTGCCCTGGAATCTCTGTCAGAGGGGGTAGGGTTTTTTGCAGTGGAAGCCTTGACCCCCTATGGACCCTGATAGATAGTTTCTGGGTCAGCAGCAGGGTTTTTAAAAATAAATTTGTGGGAGTCTGGAACCCTGTAGTATCTGTCTGGCTTAACAGGAGCTGGAGGTAAGGAGTCAGGAGTCAGACTGGACTCCGAAAATACATCATCTACAATGTCTAGCACAGGTGGAATAGCCAGGGGCCTGTGCTGAGGCAGTAAAAGAAAGTCTCTGAGCCTTTTCTTAGATTCTGAATAATCTTGGCTCTTCCAGTGGAAATGCTCCCTCATGGTATGCAATGTTTCCCCAAAAGAATAATCCTCAGGAGGAGAAGCTGAGGGGAGATTCTTCAGCATCAGAATCTTCATAAGGAGGAAGAGAGTATTCCTGATCAGAAGAGGAATCAGATGAAATGGAAACCTGATATGAAGATTCATATTCTACCTCTTCCCCAGGTCTCTTGTCAGGAGGGGGATGAGAACCCCTGATCAAAGTAATCAGGTCTTCGGCCATTTTGAGCATCTGTTTTTTAGGCATGGAGGCCTGTCCATGGGGCTGTTGTACTTGTTTCTTTGTCTTTAAAGCTGCTTTAGTCTTTGCCTTTGAAGCTGAAGTAGTTTTAACATATAATTGTGTAGGCCTGAAAACACCCTCAGAAGCCGATGCCTGCTCAGCTGCTCCGGACCCATCTGAGGGAATGGTTTCCGAAGGTCCAATACCTTGAGTTTCTGTAGGCCTGGTTGACTCCACGTGGGAGTTGGTATCGGCCTGCGGCTTTAAAGTAGCGGTCGTCAGGGGCTGCGAAAGCGTCCCACTGAGATCCGGCGAACTGGCGACTGGCCTAGAAGAAGCCTCGTCGTTGGTTTTGGACCTCGGATGCCTGTCCTTCTCTTTTTCTTTGCATTTTTTGTAAACTCCGGTTGTCAGCTGTTCCGGAGGCATTATATAATTAAATCTTCTGCCAAAGTAATGAAATGCAAAATCGTACCGAAGCTTAATAGTGCGTTGGTTAAATCTAGCACAAAACCGGCAACTAGCAATGTCATGGTCAGGGCCTAGCAAGGAATGCAGTAAGAATGAAAATCCTTATGAGGTATTTGCTTCCCACAAGAAATACAATTATTAACTTTTTCTGACATCGGTCTGGAGCAAGAAAAAAGTTTCCCCAATGGGGTACTGAGCTTTTAATGAAGACTTCGGATCTGAAATTCAAATTTGAAAATCTCAGGAGTCGGCGGACCGGCACTTGCGAACTGCTTTTGCTTCGGGCACCGCGTGGCAAGAAGGACTGAAGAAAATGGCATCGGCTGCATCTTTTATACCCCTGGCACACTGACATCAGGGAGGAGGTGACAGCAACCGACGCCGGACCTAGACTTTGGAATTCAGGCCGACTGCGGGTAGCCTGCCAGCAGGATAACCCAATTGTAATGACTACATCAAGGATAGGGCAGCAGGTGCCGTCTTTTCTGGGTACCAGAAAATGTCTGGAGTAGAAAACTTGGCCTTTCTGTTCTGCAGGAACGTGTTCTACTGCCCTCATAGAGAGCAGGGAAAGGACTTGCTTTTGTGCCTCTGCCCACTGATTTGGAGGTAGATCTGGGAACCCTTATGGAGTTGAAAGGGTGTGGAAAGAAAATCTGTATCCCTGGGACACTATGTTGAGCACCCAGCAGTCATTGGCAATGGTGGCCCAGGTGCTTGTGTGAAAGTAGAGTTTCCCTCCTATGGGTAAGTGAAGGTGGGCAGAGGGAGGGGGTGGGGGAGGTGAGTCATTATGAGTTCGTACCATAAGGGGGTGGCTTAGAACTCCCTGGTTTTGAAGTGGAGGTATTTCACTGCTTAGATCTATGCATTCCCTGTGGCTGCTGTCTGGGGGATCTGGTTCCCCAGGGTCTGGGTTGAACTGGCCTGGTGGGAGTAGGAAAGGACCAGTGCTTGGTGGGACAATGCCTGCTGAACCTGGGTGGCTGGACCTGTAAGAAATCCTTAACTGTCTGCATAGATTTTGCTTTTTCTTCCATCTTTTTTAAGACCTCTTCTGCCTTAGTGCCAAATAAGTTGTCTTCGTGCAAGGGGGCATCCAACAATTTAGATTTGACATGGGCTGGCAAGGTCTGTTCCTTAAGGCATGCATGCCTTCTAAGGACAGATCTGGTGACTGCTGCCCTGCAAGAAGCTTCTAGGGGGTCAAAACCACAGTGCAACTCTTGTAACTCTTTAGATTCTGCACAAGCAGGAAAGGAAGACATTTTTGCATGAGGAGTTTCAGGGTATGTTGCTGAAATTTTTAGCATATGGAACTGACAATTTAGTGCTCTGATAGCAAGAGTAGCTGAGGTGTATACTTTTTTACCCCATATGTCTAGTGCTCAGGAATCCCTATCTGAGGGGGTGGGATTCTTAGCAGAGGATGCTTTAATTCCTTTAGGTCCTTGAGAAGTTACCTCATGGTCAGCAGTAGGATTTTTGAAAAGAAATGTGTCAGGGACTCTGTAGTACCTGTCTGGTTTTCTGGGTGCAGGACGTAGGGTGGCAGGAGTCAAACTGGCATCCAGGAAAACATCCTCCACAACATCCAGGACTAGGGTGATGGCCAACGGGTCTGTGCTGTGGAAGATCTAAGAATTCTCCTAGTCTCATTTTAGACTGAGGGTAGTCCTGACTCTCCCATTGGAAATGCTCCCTTAAGGTATGAAGGGTTTCCCCAAAGGAAAAATCCTCTGGGGGAGAGGCTGAAGGAATGGAATCCTCTGCATCAGAATCCTCATAAGTAGAGAGGGGCTGCATGCCTTCATATCGAGATGCATCAGAGTCATCTGACTCTTGTTCAGACAGAACTACAGGGGACAGACCTTTTTTCCTTTTGGAGGGGGTAGCTTGGCTTCCCCTGACCAGCATGATAAGGTCTTCCACCATTTTAAGCATTTCAGACTGAGGCAAGGAAGCAGGTGCCTGAGATTGGGTCGTCAGTTTCTTGGGAGTGGTTCATACCCTGGACCTAAAAACCTCGGTCATTTTTAAAAGAATGGTAGTCGCGAAATAAGACGTCGGTTTGCGTTGAGAATCAGTAGTGTGAAGGACTTCCACTGAAGCCGGTGCCTGCTCAGCAGCTCCAGACCCATCCAAGGTAGAGACGACTGCAGGATCTTTAGTCGAAGAAGAGTTTTGCGACATACCAGACTCCGAAAAGGATCTCGGTAGCGACCTGCAAATCCACAGAAGTGGGCATCAGGGGCTGCGAAAGCACCTCACAGAGGAGCGCAGAACTGACGACTAGCTTAACGGGAGCATTGGTAGGTTTGGACCTGTGCGGTCTGTCTCTGTCTTTATCTTTACATTTTTTTGTGGAAGATCTGCTGTTGGATGGCTTACAGAAACCATATCGAAGTTTGAGGACTGTAAGCGAAAATATCTAGCTCCAATAAGGCCCTGATGACAGATAGTTCTGGCATTGAACAAAGCACAGAAGCCATAGCGGGAGACATCGTGGTCTGGGCCTAAGCAAGTGATGCTGTAAGAATGAAAGGCTCTGTGTGGTATTTGCTTTCCACAGGTAAGATAATTGTTAACTTTTTCTGACATCGGTTAGTGCAAGAAAAAAAGATCCCCAACGGGGTACTTAGCTTTAGAAGACTTCAGCTTCAATTCTGTAGATGAAACTCAGGTAGCAGCACTCGTGCAAACTGCTTCTGCTTTGGGCTCCATGGCATGAAAGACTTTTGTAATAGCATTGGCTGCCTTACTTTATATTACTGATTACCTGACGTCAGTCCTGAAGCGGCAGCAACCAACGCAGAAATACTAAGCCTCTGG
Source organism: Protopterus annectens (assembly GCF_019279795.1). Taxonomy (NCBI): domain Eukaryota; kingdom Metazoa; phylum Chordata; order Ceratodontiformes; family Protopteridae; genus Protopterus; species Protopterus annectens. The sequence goes on along the minus strand of NC_056726.1, from coordinate 784,043,542 downwards.
TATTCAGGCCGACCAAGGGCTACCCTAGCAGGGATAACCCAAATGTGATGACTGCAACAGTGAAACACGAACATCTTTGGGTATTAACGAAAAGGGAGGAAAAGCATAGAGGAGACCGGAGGGCCAATGGTGGACAAGAGCATTCCTTGGTGACTCCCCCAGAGGGGGGATCAGGGCAAAGTAGCTGCTGCATTTGGTGTTCATGGATGTGGAAAAAAGTTGCATCAACGCTGGCCCCATTTGCAGAAAATCTTTTCTACCAATTCCTGTTTTAGGAACCACTCGTGAGGCATCAGAATTGCTCTGCTGAGTCTGTCTGCAATCATGTTGGATTTCCCCGGGATGTGCATTACTATCAGAAAGCGTTGAGAGGAGATTGCCCAGGGCCATACTCTCAGGGCCTCCTGACTAAGGGGGTAAGATCTGGTCCCTACTTGTTTATGTACAATACAACTGCCATGTTGTCTGTCTGTACTGCAATAGTTTTCAGCGGAAGACAGTCTTGGAATAGGTTCATAGGTAGGTACTAGACTATCTGCCCGAATGCATTTATAAGCCTAGCCGGAATGTGTTGGCTTTCGCCACCCCCGTAGATTAGTTCCTTGTGCCTCTGTCCAGCAGAGCCATTGAAGTGATCCCCGGGGTAAACTTTGTTTCCCATCCAATTGTCAAGGTTTCTCTTGAAGAGTGTTAGCAAGGAGCTCTGCCTAATGTGGATTGGAATCTTGTTCCAGAGCATGGGAAGCCTCTGGGACAGAAATCTATCCCTCCAGCATGTCCTATTTATTGTTGTGGTGAGGTTTAGATCCTTAGAGTGTATGGCTCGAGGGGATATGGTTTTCTTTAGGTAGAGCACGTCTATCAATTCTGGGTTGGACATGGCCTTGTATGTCAGGCATAGATCACCTCTGAGTAGGTGGTATGCAACCGAGTACAGCTGGAGTTTCTTCAGTCCAGCTGCATAGGGCATCTGTTTGAGGCCAGTGATCCTCTTGGTGAGGTACTTCTGTGGTCTTTATAGCTGTTGCAGGTGTCTTGTAAGGTACATCCTAAATGGGGCATTGTACTCTATGATGGGTCTGATGAGTGATGCATAGAAGGGCACAATGGCCTCTTTTGATCTGGATGCAAAACCTTTTGGGATTAGGTGGGCCACATAGAAGGGTTTTATAATCATTTTGGCAATGTGATTATCAAAGGAGAGATTATCATCTACTTGGGTCCCCAGATCCCTTATTATGTCTTCTGTATTTAAGGGGCTACTAACTATGTGGTAGTTTGTGGGTACTTAGTTTTTTTCAAAGGAGACGACTATGCACTTTTTGGCATTTAGCTTGAGGTCATGGTTTTGACACCAGGTATCTGTCTCAGTGAGACCCTTTTGGAGGATGTCTGTGTCAGCTGGAGAGTCAATTAAAGCCCCTAGTTTGCAGTAGTCTGCGAACTTGGTCAGCCATAGACCTTCTGTGCTTACGTGAACTTCTGAGAAGTACATGCCAAACAGGAGGGGTCCTAGGACTGAGCCCTGGAGAATGCCACTTGTAACCGGTTTAAAGTCAGACCTATCTCCCACAACTCTTACCATGTGGGTTCTGTCTGTGAGCCAGGTGGCAACCCATCTCGTGATGTAGGGATTTATGTTCAGGCTGGTGAGCCTGTCTATAATGCCAGAATGGAAAATGGTGTCGAAGGCCTTTGCGAGGTCTAGGTAGGCTGTGTGGACCACCTTTCCTTCATCTATAGCCTTGTTAACTGTCTCAAAGAAGTCCACCAGATTTAGGAAGCATGACCTGCCCTTAACAAAGCTGAACTGGGTAGCATCCAATGTTTGGAAGTTCCCAATGTCTCTGTTAATAAGATCCATGATGATGCGTTCCATGGCCTTGCAGACCTAGCTAGTCAGGCTTATAGGGCGATAGTTCTCGGGGTCTGTTGTGGCTCCACCTTTGTGGAGCCGAATAACCGTTGCTGTGCACCACTTTATGGGGACATAGCCTGTGGAGAGGCTGAGTTTGAACAGTGTGTTTAGGTGAGGGGTTAGTTCATCTTTGAGCTCGTGTAGGATGAAGCCAGGGACACTGTCTGATCCCATTGATGCTGTGTTTTTGGCTTTGGAGAGGGCTGTTTTAACCTGAGTGTCTGTGATTTCAGGGGCACTACATTCTTCTGGTATGCTTATGGGCCCTTTTGGGGGTGAGAGGGGGTGAAGTTTGCACTGAACCTGTCTGCCAGGATGTTGGCGATATCGGTCGGTTCAGTGTATTTTGTGCCATTCTGCATTAACTCCAAGCAGATCTGAGAATTGCCACTTAGATTCTTGACATAGCTAAAGAATGCCTTGTGGTTATCTTTGGAGTCCTTGGCAATTTTTCTTTTGAAGCTAGCCTTGGATGATTTTATGAGGGATCATAGTTTCTTGTTGATACTGATCAGGGATGTCTTCCCTTCTTGGGATTTTACTCTTTTCTGTACTAGTTTCCTCCTCCTACTTTATAGCTTGTTTATGGCAGGGGTCCACCAAACTGGTTTCATTTTCTTGGAGGAGTGAATCTTGGTTTTGCTTGGGATAGCATGATCCATGCATTCTTGTAGGTGCCCAGAGAGTGCATTAGTAAAGGATTTTGCAGCTTGGGCAGGGTTATACTTTTAACATGGGGGCTTTTAAACTTTCCACTTTGGTCTTTGCTTTTGAAAAGTTTTTCATGGAGGTTTCTTTGACAGGGGTTGGGGGGCAGAATGTGGATACCCAGAGTGATTAGTTTGACCTCTGGTGTGGAACACCAGTCGCCTGTGTTGGTGATGACCAAGTCCAATATGTTGTCACCTCTAGTGGGGGTGTTGACCAGTTGATCCAGGGCATTTGAGTTTATAAATTCTAGGAAATGTTGGGCAAGGGAGTTGGAAAAACAAAGACCCCTTTTTTTTCCCTTGGGGGGTTGGGCCCCCCCTCCCAGAGGGGGATCCAAAGGGCAAAAAAGGGGTGGGGCCCGGGGGGGCCTTTGGGCCCCAAATTTGGTTTGGTTTCATGGATGGGGAAAAAAAGTTGCATCAACGCTGGCCCCATTTGCAGAAAATCTTTTCTACCAATTCCTGTTTTAGGAACCACTCGTGAGGCATCAGAATTGCTCTGCTGAGTCTGTCTGCAATCATGTTGGATTTCCCCGGGATGTGCATTACTATCAGAAAGCGTTGAGAGGAGATTGCCCAGGGCCATACTCTCAGGGCCTCCTGACTAAGGGGGTAAGATCTGGTCCCTACTTGTTTATGTACAATACAACTGCCATGTTGTCTGTCTGTACTGCAATAGTTTTCAGCGGAAGACAGTCTTGGAATAGGTTCATAGGTAGGTACTAGACTATCTCCCCAATGCATTTATAAGCCTAGCCGAATGTGTTGGCCCACCCCTTGAGATTAGTTCCTTGTGCCTCTGTCCAGCAGAGCCATTGAAGTGATCCCTGGGTAAACTTTCTGTTTCCCATCCAATTGTCAAGGTTTCTCTTGAAGAGTTTAAAGGAGCTCTGCCTAATGTGGATTGGAATCTTGTTCCAGAGCAGGGGAAGTCTGGGACGGGAAATCTATCCCTCCAGCATGTCCTATTTATTGTTGTGGTGAGGTTTAGACCCTTTAGAGTTTTGGCTCGGGGGGATATGGTTTTCTTTAGGTGAGCATGTCCATCAATTCTGGGTTGGACATGGCCTTGTATGTCAGGCAAAATCACCTCTGAGTAGGGGGGCAACCGAGTACAGCTGGAGTTTCTTCAGCCCAGCTGCATAGGGCATCTGTTTGAGGCCAGTGATCCTCTTGGTGAGGTACTTCTGTGGTCTTTCCAGTTTGCAGGTGTCTTGTAAGGTACATCCCAAATGGGGCATTGTACTCTATGATGGGTCTGATGAGTGATGCAAAGGGCACAATGACCTTTTTTGATCTGGATGCAAACCTTTTGAGTTTAGGTGGGCAACATAGAAGGATTTTCTAACCATTTTGGCAATGTGATTATCAAAGGAAAATTACATCTACTTGGGTCCCCAGATCCCTTATTATGTCTTCTGTATTTAGGGGCTACTAACTATGTGGTAGTTTGTTGCTACTTTGTTTTTTCCAAAGTGGATGACTATACACTTTTTGGCATTTAGCTTGAGGCCATGGTTTTGACACCAGGTATCTGTCTCAGTGAGACCCTTTTGGAGGATGTCTGTGTCAGCTGGAGAGTCAATTAAAACCCCTAGTTTGCATTTCTGCGAACTTGGTCAGCCATAGCCCTTTCTGTGCTTGTGAACCTCTGAGAAGTATATGCCAAACAGGAGGGGTCCTAGGACTGAGCCCTGGAGAATGCCACTTGTAACCGGTTTAAAGTCAGACCTTCCCAAACTCTTACCATGTGGGTTCTGCCCTTGAGCCGGGTGGCAACCCATTTTGTGATGTGGGGTTTATGTTCAGGCTGGTGAGCTTGTCTATAATACCAGAAGGGGGAATGGTGTAAAGGGCCCTTTTTGAGGTCTAGGTAGGCTGTGTGGACCACCTTTCCTTCATCTATAGCCTTGGTAACTGTCTCAGAGAAGTCCACCAGGTTTAGGAGGCATGATCTGCCCTTAACAAAGCTGAACTGGGTAGGGTCCAGTTTTTGGGAAAGGTTCCCAATGTCTCTGTTAATGATCCATGATGATGCCCCATAGCCTTGCAGCCCAAAGCTAGTCAGGCTTATAGGGCGATATTTGGGGGTCTGTTGTGGCTCCACCTTTGTGGGGGAATAATTTGCTGTGCACCATTTTATGGGGACATAGCCTGTGGAGAGGCTGATTTGAACAGTGTGTTTAGGTGAGGGGTTAGTTCATCTATGAGCTCGTGTAGGATGAAGCCTGGGACACCGTCTGATCCCATTGATGCTGTTTTTGTGGCTTCGGAGAGGGGGGTTTTAACCTGAGTGTCTGTGATTTCAGGGCACTACATTCTTCTGGTATTTATGGGCCCTTTGGGGTGAGGGGGGGTGAAGTTTGCACTGATCCTGTCTGCCAGGATGCTGGCTATATCGGTCAGTTCAGTGTATTTTGTGCCATTCTGCACTAATTCCGAGCAGATCTGAGAATTTCCACTTAGATTCTTGACATAGCTAAAGAATTCCTTATGGTTATCTTTGGAGTCCATGGAAATTTTTTTTTGAAGCTAGCCTTGAATGATTTTATGAGGGAACATAGTTTCTTGCTGATACTGATCAGGGATGTCTTCCCTTCTTGGGATTTTACTCTTTTCTGTACTAGTTTCCTCCTTTTTTATAGCTTGTTTATGGCGGGGGTCCACCAGACTGGTTTCCTTTTCTTGGAGGAGTGAGTCTTGGTTTTGCTTGGGATAGCATGATCCATGCATTCTTGTAGGTGCCCAGAGAGTGCATTAGTAAAGGATTTTGCAGCTTGGGCAGGGTTACCCTTTTTAGCAGGGGGGCTTTGAAACTTTCCACTTTGGTCTTTGCTTTTGAAAAGTTTTTCATGGTGGTTTCTTTGACAGGGGGGGGGGCAGAATGTGGATATGATTAGGTTTGACCTCTGGTGGGAACACCAGTCGCCATGTTGGTGATGACCAGGTCCAATATCTTGTCCCCTCGGGCGGGGGTGTTGCCCAGTTGATCCGGGGCATTTCAGTTTAAAAATTCTAGGAAATGTTGGGCAAGGGAGTTAGTATTTGGGTAGTTCTCCCAGTTAATGTTTGGGTAATTGAAATCACCCAATATCAGGGAGTTAGGTAGGACCTTTATGTGTCCCAGTGTTGACAGAAATGTGGAAGGGGGGTCCTGGGACATGGTGGCTGATCTATAGCAAGCTACAATTTGAATTGCAGTTTTACCCATTGTTAGTTGCACGTGGATGATCTCTGAAGCATCATGCTGTGCCACTAACCTGGAGGCGTGGGTATCCTTGATGAATATGGATACCCCCTTTTTGTATTTGGCCCGGGGTTTTGTGGCGAAATGTATGGTATGAGTTGTAGCCTGGTAGTGCGGGGGTGCTTTTGGAGCCTTAAACCAGGTTTCTGTTACTGCACATATATCAATTTTCCCATACTGAGGAGTCCCTTGAGGGGCATTTTGAGGTTTAGACTTCTGGCATTGAGCAGCATTACCCTCATTTTTATGTTATTTGTGCTATTTATGGTGGTGGGTTTGTTTTTTGAGCCTTACCTAAAAAAGGCACTATGGGGGTGGCAAGAGCCCCAGTATTCAAAAGCCTAAGGTGACAGGTGCAAGCATCTCTAGCAAAGCAGTGGCTTGTCAAGCATGTCATCCCAGGCTGACAGACACTGGACCCCCTTTGAATAAACCCCCTTAGCCAATTGTTGAAATTGAAAATTTTTCCTTTGTGGTATATTCTTGGTGAGGGCAGGATGCTACTGGTCAGGGTCATCCCCCGGGGGGTTTGATCAGAGAGCTCTTCCATGTCTCTTTTCATGTAGTCCAGGAGGTATGGCTCAGGTCATTCACACCAACCTGGACAATCACAGAGTCGTATTTGTACTTGTTCTGGAGTGACCTGAGTGTTTGTTTTTGGGTTTTGGCATCTGACGGGGCAGCTAACAGTAACCTTCTCCTTGTTCAGCCTAGTGAGTGGGACCCAGTGTGCCTGACTATAGAGTCCCCAAAAGTGTGTTGGGTATGTTATTTTGCCTTAAGGGCTGTGTTTGGGGCACACTGGTTTTGGAAGTATGTTTTTTGGTTTTTTGGGGGATGGAGGTTACTTGGGTGTCTGCTTTGGAGTTCTCTATTGCTTTTGCAGATTTTTATTTAGAGCCTCCGAGTATGTTTTCGTGTATTTATGTGTGTTTTTTGCCAGTGCTGGTTTCATAGGTCTATGTGAGACTGGTGGTGAGATGCACATAATTTCCTTCTCCTCTTGACTGTGGTCCAGTCTTGGTTTGAGAGAGCTTAGCCTCCAGTTTGGTTGTATAATTGCATCTCTCGCATGTATTAGTGTTTGGTGGTAGGAGGAGAGGGTTGTCTGTGTCCATGAGGCAGTTGTAACATTCCCTCAAAATGCCCAGATTCCCCAGTTGGACCAGAGAGTACACCTGAAACTGCCCTTTGGACATGCCTGGATAGGTACAGTGAACTGTTTTACTGATTGGCTGGTAAGGTCAAATAGAGAGCCTTGTCCTTCTCTACAGTATAGGGGGGTCTAGTGCTAAGGTTTATTAGTGCTTGATATGAGTTTCGAGCAAGTGCCGGGCTGAGACGTGAATGGTTTGAGTGCTTAAGTTGAAAGTTTGTCTAGATGAAATGGAAAAAGTAGACTTTGTGGAGCCATGAATACTTATACCTCAGCTAACCAGCACTGCCTGGCTGCTTAAAGCTCCCCTCTCTCACAGGTGAACAGAGAAACTTTCTTCTATCCAAGTAAGATATGGGCAAACACAGAAACTTGTAACACAGCCCTGAATTCAACACTAACCTGAAAACTGGACTATACTAGCTGAGAAAGGCAGGAAAACAAGTACTTTTTTTTTCAGAAAATAAAGCAGATACAATAAAAAAAAAACACTAAAAGAAATAGCTATTACACTTGAGTGTGTAGCCTACAACAGTTAAACAGGTAATTTAAACACAAAAACGACTTTGATAAAGTGCAGGCAGTAAAATAAGTGCAATTTGGACTAAAAAAGTTTTTTAAATCACAGAAACTCAAAAAAATTGTTTTAGGAATTACAAAAGGCAGCAAGAAAATGGAAAAATATAACCACTAAAGTTTTTTTTCTGCTGCAGAAAACTCTGCAGGTCACCAGGCAGGAGCTTGCTGAGCTTTTAAAATGCAAAAAAATGGGTTTTTTAGCAGGGAAATGAAAAAAAAAAGAAATTAGCCCAAATGGCCCAATAAAAGCACCTTTCAAGACAGATTAAATGGGCCTCAAGATCCTGCCAAGTGCCTTATTTTTAGATAATATCTAAGTGTTGGGGCCCCCTTTTAAGCATAAAATAACCTAAATCAGGAAAGAACAAAAAGATCTTTTTTTAAGTTAAAAAATTTTATATCAATTTTAAACTGAGTCGCCAAACCCTAAAAAATTGTAAGGTTTTGCTTGCCATGAACCTTTTTTGTATTTCCTTTTTAAAAGATTCAAGACCTGACAAAAAATTTTTAAGGCGTTTCCCTTATTTGTGTTTTAGTTCTGCTTATAAAATTTTGCTAAACAGCAACAAGGCAAATTTTTTTTTTGTGATCAAAGGGGAGCAGATTGCAAGGTGACTTTTTTTATAGACTCAGTGGTGGTTGTTCAGATCTGGGAAAAACTAAACAAAAGGGCTGACACCAAAATTGGGGAAAATTGCTTTAATAGAAAAAGAAAACTGGTTAGGTTCATGATTACAAACTGCCCTTTTAACTTTTAAGAAAATTCTTGGGGGACAAAAATTTTGCTTATAAGGAAACATTTAACCATTAGGATATTGGGGGCTGGGTAGAAAAACGGTGGTCATATTTTTAAAGTAAATCTTGAAGGTCATCAGTAAATCCCAAAAGTTTTTGAAAATTGGCTGTATGTCACCCGGGGAAAATTTACTTTTAATTTTTTATTAAAATAAATTTGCCCAAATTTTCTTTTCTAAAAAAGCCTTTAGTAAATTTTTTTGGGGGCTGTTAGATTTTGCAGCTTTTTTTTTAATTTTTTTGATTAAAGTAAAAATTTTTTTTGTTTATAAAAAAATGGGGTAAATTTGGAAAGAAAAAACTTGTCTTTTTTTATTGCACCAGGTTTTCAAATGCCATATCAGAATGTAATTTTAATAAAACCCAAAAAATTTTAAACCAGTCCTCAGTTGTCATTAATTTTATTTTCTTTCTTTAGGAAATTCATAAAAAGTTTAATTTTTAAAAAATTTTTCCCCCCTCTGGGCCTTTTGGAACCTTGCAGAAAAAAAAAAAATTTTTCCTTTTTTCCCTTTATTTTTCAGGGGGGAAAAAGTTTCAAAAATTTAAATAAAATTTTAAATTTTTTTGTTTTTTTTATTTTATATTTTTTTTTTTAAAAATTTTTTTTACACAAAAACCTTTTTTTTTATTTATTCTTTAAAAAATTAAAAAAATTTTTTTATTTTTTTTTTCTTTTTTTTTAAAAATAATAAAATAAAAAAAACCCATAAAATTTTTTATTTTAAAAAAATATTAATTAAATTTAAATAAAATATTAAAATAAAAAAAAAAAAATATAATATTTTTAAAAAAAAAACACATAAAATAAATTTTATAAAAAAAAATATTATTTTAAATATTCAAAAATTATATAAAAAATAAAATAAAATAAAAAAAACACAATAAAAACATAATAAAACTAATAATTTTTTTTTAAATTTTAAAAAAATAAAAAATTATATCATATTATTTTATAAAAAAAAAATAAAATAATTTTTTATTAAATTTTTAATAATATATTAAAAAATAAAAAAAATATTTAAAATATTTTATTAAATAACTTTTAAAATAAAAATTAAACTATATTACAATTTTTTAAATTTATAAAAAAATAAAATACAAATTTTAATCCAAACCCATTAATCTTTCTTTAAAAATAAATAAAAAAAATATATATATTATTAAAATAAATTTCATAAATTCTTTATAAACATATATTTTTAAAAAAAATATTATAATATTTATTAATATATAAAAAATATTAAATAAATAATAAAAAATATTAAAATAAAAATAATTTATATTTACCCAAAAATATTATAAATATTTAATTTTAAAAATTTATAAAAAATTTAAAAAATTTTAAAACTATTTATTTTAAAAAAAAAAAT
>NC_056726.1:784026264-784031264 GCF_019279795.1 Protopterus annectens | reverse complement strand
GGCTTGTTTTCCCCCAAAACCCCAAATTTTCCTAATTTTTTTTCCAAAAAATCCCTGGGGAGGGGGACCCGGCCTTTATAAACCCCCAATTTAGGGGCCCCCCCAACCCCCCTTTTTTGGGGCAAAAACCCTTTTTTGGTTGGGAGGACTTTTAAGTTTTAAACCAGCTCCCTTTAAAAACTGTTTGGGGTTTAAATTTCCTTTTTTTTTAGCCAAACCCCCCCAAAGGGGGCCAACAACCATTCAGGGGGGGCCCATGGGATTGGGCCTGGTGTTCCTTTCCTAGAAAGGGGAAACCCAAGGGGTTTTTTCCAAAAATTTCCCCGGGGAGAGATGTTTGGGGGGCTACAATCATTTGGTATAGATATAGGTTCATAGGTTCATAGGTTCATACTAGGCTATCTGCCCGAGGGCATTTACAAGCCTAGCCCATCGTTTTGTGGCTTAGGCCACCCCTTTAGTATGGGGAACTATACCCATATTTTTCTGTGCCTCTGTCGAGCAGTGACACTGAGGTAATCCCTGGGGTATATCTGCGATCTCCCATCCATTGGTCAAGATTTCTCTTGAACAAGGCCAGCGAGGTGCTCTGCCTCACATGTACCGGGATTTTGTTCCACAGCATAGGGAGTCTTTGGGTGATGAATCTATCCCTCCAGCACATCCTATTAATAGCCGTGTCAAGGTTTAAGTCTCCGCCCTTGTGGCTCTGATGGATCTAGATTTTTTGAGGTGAAGCATATTCATCAAATCTGGGTTTGACATGGCCTTGTATGTTAGGCAAAGGTCACCTCTGAGCAAGCGGTAGCGACTGAATAGAGCTGGAGTTCTTTCAGTCGGGCAGCATAGGACAGATTTTTGAGACCCTTTATCCTTTGGTGAGGAACTTTTGTGGCCTCTCCAGCTGCTGCAAGTGTCGGGTCAGATACATTCGAATGGGGCATTGTACTCAATCATTGGTCTGATGAGTGATGAGTATAGGGAGACTATGACCTCCCTTGATCTAGATGAGAATCCCTTCATGATAAGGTGGGCAATGTAGAAGGTCTTCTAACTACTTTAGCTACATGGGTGTCGAATGACAGACTACTATCAACCTGGGTCCCCAGGTCCCTGATAACTTCTTCTGTGCTCAGTGGATTGCCACCTATTTGGTAGCTAGGGGTAACCTTGTTTTTCCCGAAGGGTATGACTATGCATTTTTGGCATTTAACTTTAGGCCGTGGCTCTGGCACCAGTTATCCGTTTCTGTGAGACCCTTCTGAAGGATATCTGTGTCAGATGTGTTTTCTACTATGGCCCAGTTTGCAGTCATCTGCAAACTTTGTCAGCTATAACCCTCCTGTGTTTGCTTGTACTGAAAGTAGATGCCAAACAAGAGTGGGCCCAGGACTGAGCCCTGTGGGACACCACTTGTGACAGGCTTTGAGTCTGACATGGCGCCAGCAGCTCTGACCCTGTGGGTTCTGTCACTCCAGCCAGTTTGCAACCCATCTTGTGATGTATGGGTTGACATTTAAGCTGATGAGTTTTTCAATGATACCCGAATGGGGTATTGTATCGAAGGCCTTAGCCAGATCGAGGTAGGCTGTATGGACTGCCTTTCCCTCATCAATGGCTTTGGTGACTGTTTGAAAAAAGTCAACCAAGTTTAAAAGGCATGATCTGCCTCTGACAAAGACAAACTGGGTTGGAATCAAAGTCTGCAAATTCCCTATGTCTTTATTTATGAGGTCCATTATGATCCTCTCCATGGCTTTGCAGATAAGGCTTGTCAAGCTAATGGGCGGTAATTTCCAGGGTCGGTGGAGGCACACGCCTTTGTGAAGTGGTACCACAGTTGCAGTGCGCCACTCCTGGGTAATGATCCAGAGGTAAGACTTTGATTAAACAGCTGTCCTAGCTGTGGGTTTAATTCCTCATTGAGTTCATGGAGCACAGCCGGGGACACCATCAGGTCCCATGGATGCTGTGTTTTTGCTTGGAGAGAGCAGTTCTCACTTGGCTGGAGATGTTTGGGGGCTGCAATCGTTTGGTATAGATATCTCTCCTTTTGGGGAGGGGAGAAGTTTGCACTGAACCTGTCAGCCAGTATGTTGGCAATGTCTGTAGGATCAGTAATCTTCACATCATTTTGAACTAGCTCTGAGCATATCTGGGAGTTTCCTCCCAGGTTTCTAACATAGCTAAAGAAGGCCTTTTGATTGTCTTTTGAGTCTTTAGCTATTTTTCTCGAAATTTGCTTTGGATGATTTTATGAGAGCTCTTAGTTTTTACTTATAGTGATCAAGGGTGTCTTACCTTTTAAGGATTTTGCTCTATCTTGTAGTAGCTTCCTCCTTTTGTTGTAGAGTTTGTTTATGGCTGGGGTCCACCAGACTGGATGCTTGCCTTTGGTACAAAGAGTCTTTGTTTTGCTTGGGATTGCCTTATCCATGCAGTCCTGCAGGTGCTGGTAGAAGGCATTTGTAAGTGATTCAGCGGCTTGAGTACTGTTTTCCGCCAGGCTCGGGGGCCTTAAAGGAGACCACACTAGTCTTTAGAAGTGTGAAGTCGGCTTTGGAGAAGTTCTTTACTGTGGTCTTTTTTATTTCAGGTGGGGTGGGATGAGGACCCCCAGCGAGATTAGTTTGTGGTCTGATCTCACCAGTGAGGGTACACCTCGGTGTTGAACATTGTGCTCCCATGTTCGTGATGATGAGATCAAGTATGTTATCTCCTCTTGTGGGGATGGTGACTAGTTGTTCCATGGCATTTGAGTTTATGAATTCCAGGAACTTTTGGGCTAGGGTGTTTGGGCTTGAGTAGTGTTCCCAGTCTATATTAGGGTAATTGAAGTCACCTAGTATGATGGTGTTTGGTGATACATTTATCCCTCTAGTGTTTTCAGGAAGGCCATGTGAGGTTCCTGAGTTTGTGAGGGTGGCCTGTAACATGCTACAATTTGCAGAGCAGTCTTGCCTATGGTTAATTGCACCTGGATGGTCTCCGATGCATCGTCGTTGCCACCAGTCTTGAGGTGTGGGTGTCCTTGATGAATATGGATACCCCCCTCCTTTCTTGGTATTGTCCAGATTTTGGGGCGGAGCATGATATGAGGTAAAACCTGATAGCCGGGTGCTCTCAGGAGCCTTGAACCAGGTTTCTGTCACAGCACAGACATCGATGTTCTCCATACTGAGAAGGGCCTCGAGTCGTGCATTTTGAGATTTAGACTTCTGGCATTGAGCAGCATTACCCTTAGTTTTTTTCCTTTTTGTGTTCTAGGGTGGTAGGTTTAGAATTTGAGCCTTGCCTAAAAAGGCACTATGGGGGTGGCAAGAGCCTTTGCCAATATCCGGAATCCCAGGGGTGACAGGTGCAAGCCGTCCCTTGCGAAGCAGCGTGGCTTGTCCAGCATGTCATCCCAGGCAGACAGACACTGGATCCCCTTTGAATGACACCAGTGTTTAAGCCAATTGTTAAAGCTGATCATCTTATCTCTGTATTGTGGCATCATTCTTGGTGAAGGTAGGATACTGCTCAAGGTCATATCTCTCCTTTAGGGGGGGAGGGGGGGGAGAAGTTTGCACTGAACCTGTCAGCCAGTATGTTGGCAATGTCTGTAGGATCAGTAATCTTCACATCATTTTGAACTAATTTTGAGCATATCTGGGAGTTTCCTCCTAGGTTCCTGACATAGCTAAAGAATGCCTTATGGTTGTCTTTAGAGTCCTTAGCTATTTTTTTCTCAAAATTAGCTTTGGATGATTTTATGAGAGCTCTTAGGTTTTTACTTATAGTGATCAGCGGTGTCTTACCTTTTAAGGATTTTGCTCTATCTTGTAGTAGCTTTCTCCTTTTGTTGTAGTTTGTTTATGGCTGGGGTCCACCAGACTGGACGCTTGCCTTTGGTACAAAGAGTCTTTGTTTTGCTTGGGATTGCCTGATCCATGCAGCCTGCAGGTGCTGGTAGAAGGCATTTGTAAATGATTCAGCAGTTTGAGTAATGTTTACCATGGCTCAGGGGCCTTAAAGGAGACCACACTAGTCTTTAGAAGTGTGAAGTCGGCTTCGAGAAGTTCTTTACTGTGGTCTTTTCATTTCGGGTGGGGGGATGAGGACCTCCAGCGAGATTAGTTTGTGATCTGATCTCACCAGTGAGGGGTATACTTCCGGTGTTGAACATTGTGCTCCCATGTTCGTGATGATGAGATCAAGTATGTTTTCTCCTCTTGTGGGGATGGTGACTAGTTGTTCCATGGCATTGGAGTTTATGAATTCCAGGAACTTTTGGGCTAGAGTATTTGGGCTTGAGTAGTGTTCCCAGTCTATATTAGGGTAGTTGAAGTCACCTAGTATGATGGTGTTCGGAGATACATTTATCCCCTCCAGTGTTTTCAGGAAGGCCATGTGAGGTTCCTGAGTTTGCGAGGGTGGCCTGTAACATGCTACAAATTGCAGAGCAGTCTTGCCTATGGTTAATTGCACCTGGATGGTTTCCGATGCATCGTGTGTTGCCACCAATCTTGAGGTGTGGGTGTCCTTGATGAATATGGATACCCTTCCTCCTTTCTTGGTATTGTCCGGATTTTGGGGCCGGAACGCATGATATGAGGTAAAACCTGATAGTGCTGGGGTGCTCTCAGGAGCCTTGAACCAGGTTTCTGTCACAGCACAGACATCGATGTTCTCCATACTGAGAAGGGCCTCGAGTGCGTGCATCTTGAGGTTGAGACTTCTGGCATTGAGCAACATTACCCTTAGTTTTTTTTCTTTGTTGTGTTCTAGGGTGGTAGGTTTAGAATTTGAGCCTTGCCTAAAAAAGGCACTATGGGGTGGCAAGAGCCTTTGCCAAAATCCGGAATCCCAGGGGTGACAGGTGCAAACCGTCCCTTGCGAAGCAGCGTGGCTTGTCCAGCATGTCATCCCAGGCAGACAGACATTGGATCCCCTTTGAATGACACCAGAGTTTAAGCCAATTGTTAAAGCTGATCATCTTATCTCTGTATTGTGGCATC
>NC_056726.1:783903764-784021264 GCF_019279795.1 Protopterus annectens | reverse complement strand
AGGTGCCTTGTTGTTTCCAGATTTGGAGGAGGAGGCACCCCATTGTTTTGTTCTAAAAGTCCCTTGTGACTGAAACCTGGAGCCTTCGAAATGTCTGGGTTTGACTTGAGTGGCTCTCAAAGGAACTGGAAAGGACCAGTTCTTAGTAGGCTAGTGCCTACTAAATCTTGCAGGTTGCACTTGTAAGAAATCTTTCACAGTTTGCATAGATTTAGCTTTATCTTCCATCTTTTTTAAAACTTCTTCAGCCTTATTACCTAAGAGACGGTCCTGTTGTAAAGGAGCATCCAACAATTTTGCTTTAACATGATCAGGCAGAGTTTGCTCTTTGAGCCAAGCATGCCTTCTTAGCACAGACCCAGTTACAGCAGCTCTGCAAGATGCCTCCAAAGAATCAAAACCACATTGCAAAGTATGTTTTCCAACTTGTTCAGCCGAATGCAATAAATCCTGTAAATCTTTATTTTCCACAAAGTCAGAAAATAACATCATTTTCTGTTTAAGCAGTCCCATGATATGCTGTTGATATTTAAGCATATGAAATTGACAGTTTAAAGCCCTAATTGCCAAGGTTGCATAAGTGTAAACCTTCTTACCCCATCTATCCAGCTCCATGGAATCTCTATCAGAAGGGGTAGGATTTTTAGCAGTAGAGGCCTTAATGCCCTTGGGACCCTGAGAAATGGTTTCAGGATCTGCAAAAGGAATTTGTGGGAGTCAGAAACCCTGTAATACCTGTCTGGCTTACAAGGAGCCCGAGGCAGAGAATCAGAAGCCATACTAGATTTTGAAAAAAACATCATCAACAATGTCTAGAACAGGAGGTATAGCCAAAGGCCTATGCTGAGAAATAAGAAGAAAATCCCTAAGTCTCTTTTTAGATTCAGAAAAATCCTGACTTTCCCAGTGGAAATGTTCCCTTAAGGTATGTAAAGTTTCCCCAAAAGAAAAATCCTCAGGGGGAGAAGCAGAAGGAATGGAATCCTCTGCATCAGAGTCCTCATAAGTACGTATAGACAAATCCTGTTCATTAGAAGAGTCAGAAGAAATAGAATCCTGTTCAGAAGATTCATAATCAATGTCTTGCCTAGGCCTCTTAGAAGGGGGTGGGGGGTTGGCTACCCCTGATCAGAGTAATTAAATCTTCAGTCATTTGGATCATTTGTTTTTTTAGGCATAGGGACCTGCACATGTGGCCCAGGCATCGGTTTTTTAGACATAGATTTAGATTTTGGCCTTAGTTTTGAAGATGGCGTCGGTCTAATATACAAATCTGTAGGCCTGAAAACACCCTCAGAAGCCAGTGCCTGCACAGCGGACCCATCTAAGGTAGAGACATCCGCGGGTTTCATAACTGAAGCATCTCGCGGCACACCGGACTCCAAATGGGTCTCAGTAGAGGCCTGCGAATCAGAAGTAGTGGGTATCAGGGGCTGCAAAAGCACCTTACTGAGTACCGACAAACTGGCGACTGGCTTAGGAGAAGTGTCATCAGTTTTGGACCTCGACGGCCTGTCTCTGTCTTTTTCTTTGCGTTTTGTAGGTATTCCGGTAGTCAGATTGCTAACCGACGACATTTCTGGATAATTAAAAGCGTATATATTTAGTAGCAAAAATATACCAATGTTTAATAGTGCGTTGATTAAATTTAGCACAAAACCGACAGCAAGGTACATTGTGGTCAGGGCCTAAGCAAGGAATACATTACAAATGAAAATTCTTATGAGATATTTGCTTCCCACAAGTAATGCAATTATTAACTTTTACTGACATTGGTAAGGAGCAAGAAAAAGTTTCCCCAAGGGGGTACTTAGCTTTTTAGTTGAAGACTTCAGTTCTGAAACTCGAAAACGAAAATTTCAGAAGTCGGCCAACCAGCACTTGCGAACTGCTTCTGCTTCGGGCACCAAGCGGCAAGAAAGATTGATGTAATGGCATCAGCTGCATGTCTTATACCCCTGACGACCTGATGTCATGGAAGAAGGAACAGCAACTGACGCAGGACCCAACATTTTGTTAATCAGGCCGACTGATGGCAACCTGCCAGCAGATTACCCAAATGTAATGACTGCAACAGTGAAACACGAAGAACATCAAACAATTTCTTCCAAATATAAGAAGAAAAAATCTGCTTAGCCAGTGCCAGTGAGAAGAGCACCCGATCTTGTTTAGTGGCAAACGAGATCTGGGGAACTCTCCTGGTGCATGATGGCATAGGGGTTAGCCACGCGCTAGTGAAAGACCTTGAGCTTGTATAGAAGGTCAAGATGGAACCGAAGATCAGTTCCGAACCCAATCTTAGTAAGAATGAAGGTGAGATAGCACAACAAGACATCTGAATGTTGTGAATTGCAGTGGTTTGTAGATTTTAGAGCAAATGCTGATCTAGGTCTAACAATCATGCTTCTTGAAAACCTGTCTTGAAAAAGAGATGTTTAAATCATCAGCCTTACTGATGCTGAGTTTGTCATGTGTTTTGTTTCTTGTTTTTTATTGGAAGAGAATTGTTTAAACACTGTGCTACGTTATTTCTGTTCAGTTGATGGTATGAATAAGTGGGACATCTGCGAAAGCACTTACCATTTTTTGTTTTTCTATGCTATAGTTGTTAAGTTATTAAAGTCTTTCGGCCTGTGTGGACGTCTGTTTTGTTTTATTGACTATATGTTTAGATATTGTCCAGTTTCCTTTATCCTTCTTTTTTGTTTTATGTTATTTTATTTGTAAATGAAACCTAATGCTGTTGTTGTCTTTCGGCTTTTCCCGGTTAGAGGTCGCCACAGTGAAACTCCGGTCCGCTAATGATTGGCAGTAGATTTTCACGTATGCCGAGGTGCCAGCTCGACGTTCAACCTTCAACGAAGGCACGCCCATTTACGCATGTCTTTCGAACGCCCACCCAACCATGGGGAGGACATGCAGACTCCACACAGAAGGCACTCCCCGCATTCCAGCCAAGAGTCGAACGAGAGAACCTCTTGCTGTGAGGCAACAACGCTACTGCTGCACCACCGCAAGTCCTTATTCAAGACTCCTCCATCACTGCTAAGAGATGGTAATTAATGAAAGCTTTGAGGTTCTTTTTTTTTTTTTAAGAACACATCTAAGGGTTAAATATTTGGTACCTGGAATAACTGTTAATGTGACAGCTCCTGTCCATGGCAAATAAGGCATCCCCTTTGATGGCGCTGACTAATGGCCTAGTGACCTCATTTGTATTTTAAAGGTTCTTCAGTTTAGTCTTTTGACAAAATAACTCATTAATCGTGTATTAGGAGGTGATACAAGCTGTGCAAAAAATCAAAAAGAACTTGAAATCTTGTGGGTGTACAAACTATTAATTCTGATACAGAGATGCCAAAATGTACAACATGATAATTCTAATGCAGGGTTCTCACATGTGGGTTAAAGTAATACCTGCACCAGAAGGATGGGAGCTGAAACATTCCAAAAGAACAAGAGCTCAAATGAGAAGACTGTACCCTACATCAGGGGTGTCCAACCATGGCAATTCATTACAGTACTTTACATGTGGGGGGGGCGGGTAGAATCTGGCAGGCACTAGGATCCAGGGCTCTGAAGTCAGCGGCCTCACACATACTTGACGCAGCTGATGATTAGTCCTCTTACTCTCCCATTCTCATCTCGCACTCTAGTTACAAGGGAAACACCGAGACAGAGAGTGGAGAGACGGCAATCAGGTTAACGATTTCTCACAGGTTTACTTAATTGTTTGCACCTGCATTACTGTATGCTAGTATAATAGGTTTAACATTAGCATGGAGTTTCTGAAACTCAAGCACTGAAGTAAAATCAGGGACCTTCAGTGAAACTGGGAACAGCTGACAGCAATGTTAACTACAGCAGCAGAACAAAGTTTCTGCCTTTTAACCCACAGCACCCTTATACAATGTGACAACGGTCCCCCAACCACCGGGTCACACAGATAGAATAACAAACATTTTATGTTGGGGGCCCGACTGTATGTGTGTGTGTATCTGTATGTGTGTATTTATGTTTCTGTCTGCGTGTGTGAGTGAATGCGTGTATGAAAGCAGAAGACTGTGTGTGTGACAGACTGTGAGAGAGTGAGAACGATCTTGCGTGAGTGAATGCATGTATGAAAGGAGAAAAGACTGTGTGTGTGAGACAGAGAGATCAAGAGTGAGAGCGATCTTGTGTGATTGAATGTGTGTATGAAAGGAAAGGAGACTGTGTGAGAGATCAACAGAGTGAGAGCAATCTGGTGTGACTGAATGCGTGCATGAAAGCAGAATGTATATGTGTGTGAAAGCAGAAGAGACTCTGTGTGTGTGTGTGTGTGTGTGTGTGTGTGTGTGTGTGTGTGTGTGTGTGTGTGTCTGTGTGTGTGTGTGAGAGAGAGAGACAGACAGTGAACAGTGACATCAATCAAACCATTATTTTACAGTCTAAAGAGGACTGTTGCTGTTTAATGGTTGTAAATGAAAAATAATGAAACCGAAAAAATGTGCGTGTACATTTCTGTCTGAGTGTGTGTGTGTGTGTGTGTGTGTGTGTGTGTGTGTGTATAAAGAGTGACAGTGATCCCTGGCAGCAGCAGCATCGCAGGTTTGCATACCTCATACCTCTCAACTTCTCAGCACAAGAAATCTGGACAGAGCCACAAATAACGGGGGACAAATAACCAAAAATAAGGACATATTTTAAATATTGCTCTTATACACTTAAAAAGTTGCTTGAACAACAGGGTTTTCATTAGCACGTATTATCTGAAATATGAAGTCTGAAACTCAAATATCTGTAATTATTTAATGACTTCAATCCCCAGTCATTTGCCAGAAAACTATACATCTGATGAGGTAGGGGCCAAACATACAAACCAAAAATCTGGACATTCTGCAAAATCTGGAGAGAGGAAAGGTATGCTCTGTTGACTCTTAGCTCAAGTATCTGGAATAACCTAAAACAAAAGGGGGACAAAGGCTCAAAATAGGAACACATTTCACTTGTTTATTAGGATTTGTATTAACATACATTTTGTGAAACAAGGGTGTGAGTGTATGAGTGTACTTATTTTGCATAACTTTATGCTGCTTATATACATTTCAGTCTAACCAGATATAGGGAGGCAATGTGTTTTGGGGACTGTTGGTAATTTTCTTTTTTTAACATAATACACTGGCAAGATCAATCAGATTTAGTGGTCTGTATTTGGGGACTGTTGATTACTTTGTTTTTTAATATAATATCATGGCAGGGTTAATCAGATATAGGGAAGGAATGTGTTTTGGGGACTGTTGATTTTCTTTAATACACTGGAAGGGTGAACCAGATGCTAGTGGTCTGTGTGTTTTGAGGGCTATTGATGACTTTCTATTTTTTAATATAATATCTTGCCAGGGTTAACCAGATATAGGCAGGTAATATGTTTTGGGGGCTGTTGATGACTTTCTTTTTTAAATATAACATCCTGGTACATATCAAAGAGATACCATGTATGCAGTGTATCCGGGGGGGGGGGTGTATTTGAGGATGACTTTTTTTTACCTAATATATTTTTGCAGGGTTAGTGAAGATATATTAAGATGGTTTGTCAATGTTTTCTTGTTGAAACAAACCCTACTCTTGCATGAGTACAGTGTGTTTTGATGAACTGAAGAAAGAACATGTGCAGGTTCCTGGGCATGTGATGCGAAAGAAATACAGTAATGTAACTGTGCTCTTTTATTTTCGTTAATTAAAACCTTGCAATTAGGCATTCATTATTACATTTATTGCTTGAATGCACCTAGAATGGAGCCAGAAGGTCGACTTTGGTCACCTATGGCAGTGAAACAGTTAAGTACAATATATATTTTATATACAACCCCATGACAATTCCTCTTCACTCAATGCAGCCCAGGCAGGCTAAAAGGTTGGACACCCCTGCCCTACATGTTCTGTCTACTGCAAATGGACTCTCTAAAGTTAACACTTAAGGATCCTCAGAACAATGACTTCAGCACTGTTACAAACTGCAGCAACAATAAGAAAAGCATGTGACTGTCAATGTTAATGTCCAGCGTGCAAACTTAAAAAATAAGAACAGTGAAATGATGAGAGTACATTGTTCTATATGTCTTCATACGTAGCTACAAAAATAATTATTCTGAGGGCAAAAACCCAGAAGATATTTTATAGAGCAAAAACTTGCACTCAGATTTATAAAAGTACCACCACCTTTGGTCTGTAGAATGTTTGCAACTGTCACCACCCTAGTAAAAACAACTAGGAAGACCATTTGAAGAACTGTACTAATGTAAAGATACAGAAGCATCAGAAAGCTAAGGTTCCCATAGTAACCAGCATTTCTTATTAAATTTAAGGGTTTCCCATTTCGCCTTGCCTTGCTTATAAACCTATTACAGGCATCTGCCAAAAATAGTAACTATCCCTACAGAGAATCTCTGTGGGGTTACAGTTATCAAATACATCAAATCCATTTTGATCATGAATTCGTTACTGTCAGCTTCCTGTTCAATGAGTGTGAATCCTGCCACATCTGTAACAGAATATCTGGTCAAAGAAATAATATATCTTTCTTATAATCAAAAGGTCAACAATTCTTATAATCATTTTCCTTAGCCTATATGAAATGTGAAACCATACTCTGTTAGGAAGTAATTTATTAAGGGGAGCTAGAGTACAGCATTTGTGTTTCAGTCTTGCATACTTGTTTCAGCTCCAATTCACAGAAATTGCATCTTTATTAAATAATTGCATCCTCTCATCTTCTTCAATAGCTACAGTAGACATTATAGGACTTCCTCTAACAAAATTTTTCAGTGAACTACAAATATATCTGCTACCTACTAAGCTTTTATTAGCAAGCATGTCTGTCAATGTTAATACCCACCAGCAGTTAGAGGTCAGAGTGCAAACTTAAAAAAATCAAGAACAGTGAAATGATGAGAGTACATTGCTCTCTATCAGCAGCCAACACAGCAAACCAGAATGATTAGAAACGACAACAGAACTAGATCCAAAATATTTATTGTGCCTCGGCCACTACAGCCTTCAAAGAGTACATTTTTTATTATTACCTTCCCCTGTATATATACCCCTTAATACACAATTAATTAATAAAACAATTATATAAATTAATTGCAACAGTTTAAAGCAAACATTTCCAATTAATTTCTTTATTCAACCCCCTTGGTGTAAAAGTATCAAATTTTAAAATAAACACTGTTTCTTTATATGCTAATATATTTTAATCAGTCTTTCATCTCCCTTTCTTACCAAAACTTTTTCCAAAATTGTTGCTTGTAACAAGCTGCTATTACCATGATGTTTCTGTATAAAATGTAAAGCTATAGGGCTTTCCAATCTTTGTCTTTTAATGTCTCTAATATGTTCCTGCAACCTAATTCTAAATTTTCTCTTGATCTCCCCAATATAGAATAGGTTGCAGGGACATTTCAGACAATATACCACGCCCTCAGTGTCACAAGAAAAGTAGTATTTGGTATAAATGTTTCCCATTAATTCTATAAAAACTAGACACTATATGGCAACATATATTACAATTATTGCAGGGCATAGTACCCTTACATCTTAAAGGTATAGAGACATTTTCTATGGGTAGTATGAAGTAAGCCTTCACTAATTTATCTCCCAGATTCTTCCCTCTTTATAAGCAATAAAGGGTGTGCTACAAATAATTTTATTCAAAAATTCATCCTTCATTAAGAATTTACAATAGTACTTAACTGTTTCCCAAATCTGTTCACTTAAGGTATAATATCTGGTCACAAAAACATTTTTTCACCACAATTAAATTTATTTCTATTCATAACATGCATTATGGATAGATTGGAAAGCCCTATAGCTTTACATTTTATGCAGAAACACCATGGTAATAGCAGGCTTGTTACAAGCAACAATTTTGGAAAATGTTTTGGTAAGAAAGGGAGATGAAAGACTGATTAAAAATATATTATCATATAAAGAAAAGTACAGTTGTGTACACTTACCATAAATGTAGATGTTCGAGTGCATTCATTGTTGCAGTCATTACATTTGGGTTATCTGCTTGCAGGTAGCCATCAGTCAGCCTGATTAACAAAGTCTTTGGTCCTGCATCGGTTGCTGTCCCTTCTTCTATGACGTCAGGTCGTCAGGGGTATAAAACATGCAGCCAACGCCATAACATCAGTTTTTCTTGCCCCAGATGTCAGGTGCCCCCCTAATGGGAAGCAATTAAACATAAATGCACAAAGATATACCTCTAACAAAAAAGCAAATACACCAAAAAGGCTTTTAAGCATAGTAAAGGAAAGTAGAGGTATAGCCAAAAGAAGTTAGGGGGCTGGAGGAAGTGTAACCAGGACTGCAACAGTGAATACACTTGAACATCTACATTTATGGCAAGTGTACGCAACTGTACTATGTTCTTCGTGTTTCACTGCTGCAGTCATTACATTTGGGTAGATTCCCAAAGCTATGGTTGGGAGGAGGAATTTAGATAGCATTAGGGCCAGCTATAAGGCCCTGCAAGACTGCAAGTGGCAAAGCCAGCTCTGGATTTAGAGTAAATTGGCAAATGATAATGCTTGGTGAAATTATGTACAGAATTCCAGGTAGCAGCTTCTAGGATGTCCCTGGTAAGGACACCTCTGAGAAAGGCTGTAGAGGTAGATGCAGCCCTGGTGGAGTGAGGTCTGATCCCCTGGGGGATAGGTTTCCCATGGTGCTTATAGCAGAAATGAATGCAATGGCTTATCCATTTAGAAATGGTTTGCTTTGAAATAGCCTTCCCCTCTGCCCCTGCAGCAAATGCCACCAGCAGTTCAGATTTCCTTTGAGGTTTAGTCCTGTCCAGTTGTCTGTGCACATCTAAGGACTGCGGTATCCATTCCCCTTTATTCTGTGGATTGGGAAAGAAGGTCGGCAAATGAATGGACTGATTAAGAGTCACACTGGATACCACCTTGGGCATGAAGGATGGATTGGTTCTGAGGGACACCCTGTCTGCATGAAAGATGATGAAAGGCTCCACTGCCATAAGGGCCTGTAATTCAGACACCCTTCTAGCTGAAGTGATTGCTAAAAGGAAAGCTGTTTTCCAAGAAAGAAATTTTAAGTCTGCAGTAGCAGTTGGCTCGAAAGGAGGTAGAGTGCGTTTCTCCAAGACAAAGTTAAAGTCCCAGGCCTGGGTTGGGGCTCTCCTGGGTGGTCTCAAATTTTTGGCCCCTCTGAGGAACTGCTTGAGCAGTGGATAAGAGGGGTGATTCTGTGTTATAAACAGCTGAAATGGCTGAGGCGTGGATTTTAATGGAGGAAAAAGACAGGCCCTTGTGAAGCATCTCAGTTAAGTATTATAAAATCTGAGGTAAATTGGGTGCTGCTGTGCTCATCCCTTGAGATTGGTTCCAGGCACAGAATCTTTTCCATTTTTCAGCATAAGATTTTCTAGTACTAGGCCTCCTTGCCTCTAAAATGATATCCATCACAGGTCTGCTTGGTGCCAGAGCCACAGCCTCAAGCTAAATGCTAAAAACTGCATAGTCATCCCCTTTGGGAAAAACAAGGTGCCCACAAATTACCACATAGGTGGTAATCCATTAAGTACGGAAGAAATAATTAGAGATTTGGGGACCAACGTAGATAGTAATCTTTCCTTTGATAATCACGTTGCCAAAGTGGTTAGAAAGACCTTCTATATAGCCCACCTTATCATGAAAGGGTTCGCATCTAGATCAAGAGAGGTCATTGTGCCCCTCTACTCGTCACTCATCAGGCCCATAATTGAATACAATGCCCCTTTTGGGATGTACCTTACCCAACACCTGCAGCAACTGGAGAGACCCCAAAAGTACCTCACCAAGAGGATCATGGGCTACAGATGTCCTATGCAGCTCGACTAAAGAAACTCCAGCTCTACTCAGTTGCTTACCACCTACTCAGAGGCGATCTATGCCTGACGTACAAAGCCATGTCAAACCCAGAATTTATGGACATGCTCCACCTCAAAAAATCCAAGTCCCTTAGAGCTACACGCTCCAGGGACCTAAACCTCAGCACAAAAATAAATAGGACATGCTGGAGGGCCAGATTAATTTCCCAGAGGCTCCCCTCACTCTGGAATAGAATCCCAATTCATGTTAGACATAGCCCCTCACTGACCCTCTTCAAGCGAAATCTGGATGCGTGGATGGGAAATTGCAAATTCACCCCTGGGATCTCTTCTGTGTCCCTGCTAGACAGAGGCACAGTAAACTAATCTTAAAAGGGTACCTTCTCTGACCTACTTTACAGAGGCACAGTAGGCTAATCTAATAGGGAGGCGGAAGCCAAATACACTCTGGCTAGGCTTATAAATGCCCTAGGGCAGATAGCCTAGTATCTACCTATGAACCTATGGTAAAGGAGAGACTAAGTAATTAGCCAGGCTGCAATGTTCAGTATTAGAAGCTGAGGGTGCAGAATCTGGTTCTCCTGCTGAGACAGCAGGGAAGGAGTCTGAGGCAGGTGCCATGGAGATAACTGTGACACACTGCGCAGGAGGGGGTACCAGTGTTGGCGCGGCCAGTCTGGAGCAATCAAAATCATCCTTGGTTTGTCCTGTTTGATTTTTAGTAGTACTTTGGAGAGCACAGGCAGAGGGGGGAAGGCATAGACTGATAGATTTTTCCAGCTGAAATACAGAGCATCCACTTTCCAGGCTTGTTTATGGGGAGTCCTTGTGCAACATTTGTCCAATTGGCAGTTCTGGGGAGAGGCAAACAGGTCTATATCTGGGCTCCCCCATTTGCTTGTCAACATGTTGAAAATCCTTGGTTCCAGTTTCCACTCATGTGGGTCCATGAAGTTTCTGCTTAGTCCGTCTGCCAGTGTATTTAATTTTCCTGGCAGTAATTGAGCTTGTAGGTGCACTTGGTAGCTCAAGGCTGTGTTCCACAATGCCATGGCTAGTCTGCAGAGGGGGTAAGAATGTGTACCCCCCTGCTTGTTTATGTACCACATAACAGTGGTGTTGTCCGTCTTTACCATTAGTTGTCCTGGACGAATGTGGTCCTTGAAGGCTGTCAGAGCATTCTGTACAGCTAACATTTCTTTTTGACTGATATGCAGGTGCTCTGGGTTCCATTTGCCCTGAATGCACTTCCCTGCCAGGTGAGCCTCCCCCCCCATGCATAGTCTGATGCATCTGTTGTTAGGGTTTGGGTGGCAGGGGGTGGTGTGAAAGGTAGTCCCTTGTTTTGGTGGCAGGCCTCTGCCCACCAAAGGAACTCTAGGTGTAGGCAAGGTATGACAGGAATCATTGTTTCTACGTCTTGTGAGTGTTGACACATAGGCTTTTTAGATACCACTGTAGTTTCCTCATATGCAGTCTTGCATATGGAATAAGAAGAATGCAGGAGGCCATGAACCCCAAGGCTTGCAGTATTTGTCTTGCAGATAGCAGGGTTTTTGTGGCCACTTGTTTGAAGTAGGTTGTCTAATGAATTTGCTTTTCTGGCATGAGGTAAGCCATCTAGGAAGTCGTATTCAAGCTTGCTCCCAGAAATATAATTTGTTGACAGGGTACCAGGTGTGATTTTTTTTCGTTTATGGTGTACCCCAGACAAGCTAGAACCCTTTTTACAAAGGCCAGATGATTCAAAAGTATGTCCTGGCTTTCTGCCTGAATTATACAATCGTCCAGGTATGGGTATATTTGAATATTTCTTTGGCTGCAAAATGCAATAAATGGAGCTAGGCACTTTGTGAATACCCTGGGCACAGTAGATAAGCCAAAGTGCAGTGCAGAGAACTGATAGTGCGTGTAGCCTGCTTTGAAGCGTAGGTATCTTCTGCAAGATTCCCTGATTGGGATGTGCAGGTAGGCTTCATTTAAATCTAGTGTTGCCAACCAGGCATCTTTGCCTAGCATAGGAAGTAATTGGTGAAGAGTCAGCATTTTGAATTTTGGAATCTCCAAAAAGGTATTTAGAGTAGACAGGTCCAGGATAGGATGCCATGAATTGTCTTTTCTGGGTACCAGGAAAAGTCTCGAGTAGAAACCTTGTCCCTTTTCCTCTTCTGGTACCAGTTGAGTAGCCCCCATGCTTAAGAGAGAAAGTACTTGTTTTTGGGCCTCTGTCCACTGATTTGGGGGTAGGTCCGGCCACCCACGGTGTTGGCAACATGTGGAAGTGAAATCTGTATCCCTGGGACACTATATTTAAACCCATTTGTCTTGGGTAATGAATTCCCAATTCTTTGCATGAAGAGCAATCTTTCCCCCCCCCCCAAAGGGGCAGTCAGTTGATAAGTGCTTGGAAATTTCAAAAGGAAGTCATTGAGACAGTTTACCATAGGGGGGAGTCTTATTATTACCAGACTTGGAAGCGGAGGCCCCCCACTGCTTACCTCTGTGAGTCCCCTGGGACTGAAACCTGGGGTTTTTGATGTGCCTGAGTTTGGCTTGAGAAGACCTGGAAGGGGCTGGAAAGGACAATTTCTTAGAGGGCCAGTGCCTACTAAATCTAGGAGGCTGAACTTGTAAAAAAATCTTTAACAGTTTGCACACATTTAGCTTTATCTTCCATCTTTTTAAGAACTTCCTCAGCCTTGTTGCCAAACAGGCGGTCTTGATTTAAAGGAGCATCCAATAATTTAACTTTAACATGATCAGGCAAAGATTGCTCCTTAAGCCAAGCATGCCTTCTGAGTACAGACCCAGTAACAGCAGCCCTGCAAGAGGCCATTAATGAATCAAAACCACATTGCAAAGTATGTTTTCCAACTTGTTCAGCAGAATGAATTAAATCCTGTAATTCTTTATTTTCTACACAGTCAGGAATCAACTTCATTTTCTGTTTAAGCAGTCTAATAACATGTTGCTGATATTTTAACATATGAAACTGGCAGTTTAAGGCCCTAATGACCAAGGTTGCAGAAGTGTAAACCTTCTTACCCCATCTATTCAGCGCCCTGGAGTCTCTATCAGAAGGGGTAGGATTTTTAGCAGTATAGTGGGAAACAAAGTGGCAACATAAAAGGAAATGATGCAACACATTTTAAATGTCTGAGGAAGTTTAACAGAGATTTAAACAAAAGCGCTAACATTGTATGTTTTGTCATTAAAAGTATTTATTCTTTTTTACCATTCAAGTTCGTGGTTTGTAGCTGAAGAGACATGGTGCATTGGCATTTATTGGATTCAGATTACTTGATTACACTTACCAACTACAGGCAATTTAACAATTACTGATTACAACATCAAGAATAAGCTCTTATGAGGAAAAAAAAAAGAAAGGTTAGTCTTCTTTAAAAAAAAAATGTGAGAAGTGTAATAATATATCCCTAAATGTAAAGTTGATTTGCAATGGCAATCATCTTTGTTCCTTTCATATATGTAAAGCCATACAACTGTACTTTGTAAATTAATCAGGTGTCTTTAGTAACACGTCCCAAAAATTATGTACTTACCATAATGAAAGATATGGATAAGCAGCTTAGTTCTCATCAGTACTGGAACTACAAGCTTTCAGTCAGTCTAACACTTTCCCAGCTATTTTTACCCACAATGCTCTGTAAAGCAAGTCTCCTCTCCAGATTTTAAATGTGTTGCTCTACACACAAAAACAATCATAACTAATCCTTCAAAGAACATGTCTACCATGAGGCAGGTGGAAGGAGGGTGGGCATGTTGAGGAGGATAGACCTGTTCATCCTGGTCTACCATTATGGAAAACATAACTCCTGCACCTGGTATTAGGAGGTAGATCCTCATTAGCCACCAGTTCAGAGCATACCTTCCTGAATTTTGAACATGAGAATATACCTTTGATCACTTTATCTCCAAAGGAAGACCTTGATCTGGAGATCACATCCTACTTAACATTGTCTTGTGAAAGTATTCAGTGAATTCCATACAGTGGCCACACAAATATCATACAAGGATGGATTTCTGAAAAAAGCCTCTGTGACTGAGCTAATGCTATAATGAGCTATGCTACGGGCAAGATGGCAGCATCCTATTTATACGTCTCGTAAGAGAATGTAATACTCTCAGTAAATACAAATAACCTTTGATACTCTCAGTAAGTACAAATAACTTTTTAACTTAGGAGCCCATTTACAGAATGGAAGAAAATACTGGGTATTTTTCCTAACTGAATTAGTTGTCCACATAAAATATTAGCTGTCTATTGATATTTATGCAATGCAAGCAGTATTCACCACTATTTCAACAGTACGGGAAGAAAACAGAAAGATAAAATGGGTGATCAAGGCCTGAATCAGTAATTACCTTAGTTATAAAGACAAGACTGATTCACAGTGATACTAGTCTTTATGGAAGTCCAGGAAAGGTGGTTTTACATACAAGGGAATCTGTCTGAACCAGTAATCTTCTTTAGTTCATCCAAACTCACCATAATAAAAACCTCTGTGTTCAAAGACTTTAAAAAGACAAACATACTAACTATATTAAATTAGTTACTAAAAAACAATGTTTGTTGTTTGTCTTTTCGGCTTTTCCCAGTTAGGGGCCGCCACAGCGGAACTCCGGTCCATTGATGTTTGCCAGCCAGACGCCCAATCTTTAGCGAAGGCACGCCCATTCATGCATGTCTTTCAGAGGCCACTCGACAGCAGGGAGGACATGCAGACTCCACACAGAAGGCACTCCAGCCGTGAATCGAACAAGAAAACCTCTTGCTGTGAGGCAACAATGCTACCACTGTACCACCACGACAATGGTAACTAAAAACCAATAAACTAATTTTTCTCTAGCTTTATTGACAGTATCTGTATAGGTTAGAAGGGCAGTGATAGTACTATGGAAAGGACCGAAGCCCTGTTGTGTAGGGGATAGATGCTCTTCCTGCATGAGATAGTTCAGCAATTGTTTTAGTTAGTTACCAATAAACTAACTAAAACAATTGCTGAACTATCTCCTGCAGGAAGAGCATCTATCCCCTACACAACATGGCTTCGGTCCTTTCCATAGTACTATCACTGCTCTTCTAACCTATACAGAAACTGTCAATAAAGCTAGAGAAAATGGCAAACTAGTCTCTTCCTTATTTCTAAACTTGTCTAAAGCTTTCGACATGGTCTGTCACAGCAAACTTCTACTTCACTTATCCTAACTACGTCTCTTCTAACCCACCCTTCAAAAGCTACCAGTCCAATAGGTATAAGTCAGTAAAATGGAATTCCATGCTCTCTCCTTACCTCCCAGTCACCACCAGTGTACCACAAGGGTCTATCCATGGTCCCTTTCTCAGTAAAATTTTCACCAACACCCTTTATACAGCCACACAACAGGCCACCTTAATACAATATGCAGATGATTCCACTCTCATTTGCACATCTAATGTGATGCACCTCCAAAAAATTACTCCGGAAGCTTTAATAGCCACTAAAACATGGCTTTGTAACTCACAATTCATGCTCAACCCAAAAAATGCCAAATTACTACTCCCCCCTCCCCAAATCCCTCAACCATAAAAAACTAAATTTAAAGTCCTCTCTTTAGATAATACAACCACTGAAGTCATTTCTCAAAGCAAATTATTAGGGGTGACAGTAGATGACAGTCTTACATTCGGCCAGCATATGCAAACTTGCATAAGAAAAACTCATGAAAAACTAGGGATGCTTTACACAGCCACAAACTTTCTCACTGGTGCAACTAAAATTACACTTGCCACTACGTATTTCCTTCCCACACTTCTTTACAGTGCTGTCATCCTTACTAACCTCCATGCTTCACAAAAATTAAAACTTGAACAATGCCATAAAAAGTTGCTAAATTTGCAGCAAATAACCCTTTCAGAACCCAGCTCTGTATAGCGCTGAAAAGCCTAAATTGGTTAGAATTGTCTCATCAACTAATATACACACAGCATCTCACCACCTATATAATTATCCAGCATCCATCTGCCTGTCCAGCACTAATAGCCATTCTGTATAACTATGTTTCCAGTTGGTCATTTCAGTGATCCAGTAACCAAAAACTCCTGTCTACAAACCTTTCAAATCTGTTGGCCATTGTCTGTACACATACAAGGGTGCTAAGGCCTGAAACTCCTTACCTGTATCTACCAGGTCAATACCCTCCCATCTTTCAAAAGCACTCTGAATGACTTCCTAGCTAAAATCTGGCTCTTTTCTTGCTCAAAACCAGGATAACCTATATCCTTAAATGTGAACAAGTACCTTTTCATTCCTTATACCTCTTTACTCTCTCCTCTTCACTTACTTCCTTACTTCTACTAAATTCTCCCCCTTGAGTTTCTTTCTAAATATACCATAAGCCTGTTTATCCCCCACTTCATATTGCAACTGCTGTTTGTAGTAGAATAACTCACTTTTAATTTCTCTATAAATTCTCTAAAATTTCTCTAAATATTAAATGATTGTCATATAACTTGTACCAATTCTTAACCAGTGTTTTATATTATGTCTAATTTGTTATAATTATTTAAACTGCAGATGTTTTGTTTTATTTTTGAAGATTGCAAAATTATTGATCTTAAAATGCTTTGTAATAATTTGGAGATTTTATCCCACATGGGGTCTAGAAGTCTTGCATTTTAGATGCTCATCATATTTATTTATTTATTGACATTTGATTACTCAGAAAATCCGACAGGGTAGAAGCCCATTTTCCTGGGCCTCCGCTGAAAATGGGCTTCTACCCTGTCGGATTTTCTGAGTAATCAAATGTCAATAAATAAATATGACGAGCATCTAAAATGCAAGACTTCTAGACCCCGTGTGGCATCTTTAGGAGATGTCACTTGTGTCGATGAATTTCATTCCCATCTAACCATAAACCAAGCTGCCCCAATCAAAGCCAAAGTTATTGGGGCACAAAAAAAAAGAAACCATATCGGTAGAGTGCCAGTATTAAAAAGCTGTACAATAAAAGGCATGTAGTAAATCAAAATATACCCACATTAAAGAATCTATGAAAAAAGTAAAGTTACTGTAAGGAAGGTCAGAACAGAACACACATTAAAATTAGCATCTGAACCCAAGGGTAATCAAGTGCAGCAGGCAATTAAGAAATGACACTCAGCAATACTCTGAATTAATTCATAATCATATTACCCATTTCTATTCAGTTTAATTTCTCTGAATCTTTTGTTTGTAATACAATGATGGGAATGGACCCCATTCCTATGTCAGGATATAATCAAAGTTCATGGAATTGGTTCTTTTTCCATCTTTGACTTTAGCCAAGAGTGTTCTTCACAGCACCTGCAATGTACCCTGAACCAACTCCTTCTGCAATTCATATGGAGTTACATGCATTGGTAGCACATATAAATATGACAGTAGATTCTTTTTTTATTAAGCCCATTGTTACTACAACTACGGGAACTCTTTGGGTATCTTTCTTCCTCATTGCTGTTATTTTTGCCTGCAAATCCTGATACTTTACGACCGTTTCTCTTTGCATGTGGGATGCCATAACTGTTAGGTGTAGAAATGTCAAAGAACAATGCTAATTTTGTCTTTTTTTCATAGACTATAATATCTGGGTTTCTCTGATCTATTTTTTTGAACTGCTGATGATGCAGGATCCCACATGATGTAAACTTCATCATTCTCCATAATGCTTTGTGGTTATGATTCCAATGCTTCTCAGCTACTTCTATAATGTAGTATTTGCACAATCCCCAGTGCAACAATCATACCACATTATTGTGCCTTTCACTTCCAATACCTATGCCATAACTATACTGCACCCAGCAACAAGGTGTGCAACTATTTCCAATTCTTTTTTACAGAACCAACATTTGTCTGTTTTCCCACATATTCAGTGGACTTTGTAAACTAGTGTGTATGTAGTCCACTATCTTGGGCTGCCATTATCAGCCTTTCATCTTTTTTGTTTCAACTCACCTCTCCTTAACCATTCCTGCATCAAATCCTGATCAACATGAGGTTGTTCCAGGAGATCTCTATACTTGACACTATTTTTATGGCTTTTCCACATACTTTCCTTCTCATCTGATCCTTCTCCTTATATTCATTCTTTTGTTTTTTTGGCACATTCATTTGCTGTCTGATTTTTGTCTACTTCTGGTTTGATCTCCATTCCTGCTTGTCACTTGAATACTTCTACTAAACTAAGCAGAGATATCATCTTAAGACTTCTTCTCCTCATGTTTTAAAACTTCCACTATGTTTGCATTTCATGAGGTCAGCAGATATGTATGCAGTTCACAACTGAAGATCTATAGATGTAATCAATTTTGAGGAAGTTCATACCTCCTTCAGTGTGAGGGATATATAATCTTGGTATACACTGATTTTTATACATGATTTGTTAAGGATGAAGCATTTTTCTTGTTTTTCTGTCCAGCTAATCCGATACCTTTTGGAGCCAGTCAATCAACCTAAAACTGTAAGGTAAGCAAGAGAATAAATTGGTTTATAACTTGGACTTTATTCCAAGATGTCAGGGCTGTTTTCTTAGTATTGCAACTTTCCTGCTTTAAATGCTGCTTTCTCACATCAAGACCAAATGCCATTCTTATATCATCTAAAAAAGTTTTAACCACTTGCAGTTGTGCTTTCAACTTCTAGTCTGATGAACTATATAATTTTAATTCATCCACAAAAAGTAGATGAGAAACCTTTAAGCAAGTTTGTTTTCTGGGAGTCAAATTATAGTCAAGATCTAATATGTTAATTAAGCAATAACCCACGCCTGGGTGTGGGTAATACTGGATTTACCCACGGTTGGTGTGGTTTGGTCACGAGGGCAAAGCCCAAGTGGCCAAACAAAGACCACCGTGGGTAAATCCAGCATTACCCACACCCAGAAGTGGGTTATTGCTATTATACAATGACATTATTTAAGAAAAAAATACTTACTTTTCTTAAATAATGGCATTGTATAATGCCTCCATGCTGCCCTTCTTTAGCTGTCTGATATTCTGCAACAGTTCTGATGTACTGCGCATGCGTATGCTTACATGGTACATCAGAGCTGTGGGTGGAAGCAATGGAGAAAGCAAGATCTCTGTTGCTTTTTAGAAAGTATTTTGCTATGTTAAAGGAGTTTAACATAGTGAGACAGCTTTAAAAAAAGCAAAGGAGATCTTCCATTTTTCCATTACTTTTTTTAAAGCTGTCTCGCTATGTTAAACCCATTTAACATAGTGAGACAGCTTTAAAAAAAGCAATGGAGAAAGGAAGATCTCCGTTGCTTTTTTTAAAGCTGTCTCACTATGTTAAACTCCTTTAACATAGCGAGACAGTTTCTAAAAAGCAACGGAGATGTTGTGTTCTCCGTTGCTGTAAAAAAAAAAAAAAAAAAACTTATAGCAATGGAAAAAGTCCGGACCTTTTTCCCTTAGTATAAGTGGTGGTGCAGCGGTAGCGTTATTACCTCACAGCAAGCGGTTCTCCCATTCGATTCTCGGGTTTGGTTGGGAGTGCCTTCTGTGTGGAGTCTGCATGTCCTCCCCGTGGTCGAGTGGGCATTCGAAAGACATGTGTTGAATGGGCGTGCCTTCATTGAAGGTTGGGCGTCGGGCTGGCAACTCGACACCATAAAAAAAACAACTGCTAATCATTAGCGGACCGGAGTTCCGCTGTGGCGACCCCTAACAAGGAAAAGCCGAAAGACAAACAACAACAAAAGTCTGATTTACAACGTGCATGCTGACCTATCAGCGTGCACGTTTTGGAATATTATTGGGGGGGTCGTTGCATAATTAAACAGTTTAATGGGTTAAAGGCAAAACAAAACAACAGCAGTGACAAATAATCACCCTGAAATATCCTCCTTTTCAGTTTTATTCCTAGGATAATAATTTGACCTTTGTCGTGTTTTAATTGCAGAGTTGTTCGCTACTGCTTCATGGTTACCAAAATGTAATTGATCAATGTAAGATGTATCTTATACAACTGTAAGCACTCCTTTATCCATAAATGTGGGATGCTGTCAAATGCTTTTATTGTAATCTATCAATGTCATTCTTATATTCTTCCCCTTTTTTTACATTTCTCTATTATCATCATCTTTGGTGCTACTTTTTTGTACTGCTTAGTTTTGCTTTCTCCTTTGCATAAATATTACACCACATTAAATCTACTTTTTCCATGTCCATATTTCTTCAGATGTATCCCGCTTCAACTGTTTCCCCATACATTTGAAACTCATTGTTCCAACATGCTGTGCCTTAAGCTGTGGGAGACAATCTACACTAAATCTTTCACTTTGCAAGTATTAGGTGGTGTATTCAGGGGATAAGCCAGGCTGCAAGGTTCAGGGTTTGCAGCTGTGGATGAAAAATATGTCCCTCCTGCTGGGACAGCAGGGAGGGGGTCTAATGTAGGTGCCAGGGTGGCACTGCTGTCAGACTGCATAGGAGTGGGTACCAGTGCTGGAGTGGCCAGTCTGTGGCAATAAGGATGGTCCTTGGTCTATCCTGTTTGATCTTGAGTAATACTTTTGAGAAGAGGGGCACAGGGAGAAAGGCATAAATTGAGAGTTTTTCCCATGTAAAGGATAGGGCATCCACTTTCCATGCTTGGCTGTGAAGATTTCTGGTGCAAAATCTGCTCAATTAATGGTTTTGGGGGGAGGCAAAGAGGTCCATCTCTGGTGTTCCCCACCTGTGGATTAGAAGTTTGAATGAGTTGGGTTCCAGTTTCCACTCGTGTGGGTCCAGTAGATTTCTGCTTGTCGTCTGCCAGTGAATTTTGTTTGCCTGGCAGGAACTGAGCTTGAAGGTGCACTTGGTTGCTCAAAGCTGTGTTCCACAGGGCCATGGCTAACCTGCAGAGTGGGTAGGAATGAGTTCCTCCCTGCTTGTTTATGTACCACATAACTGTGGTGTTGTCTATCTTTATCAGGAGTTGTCCTGTAAGGATAAGGTATTTGAAAGCTGTCACAGCATTCTGTACAGCTAACATTTTTTTTGATTGATATGCACAGGAATTTGTCCTGGGCTCCATTTTCCTTGAATGCATTTGCCTGCCATGTGAGCCCCCATATGCATAGTTTGATGAGTCTGTTGTCAGGGTTTATCAGGGTTTGGGCGGCGAGGGGTGAGTGAAAGGAAGCCCTTGTTGTGGTTGCTTGCCTCTGCCCACCAAAGGAACTCTGCCCTTAGACAAGGAATGATAGGAATTAGTGTTTCCAGGTCTTGAGAATGTTGACACCAGAGACTTTTTAAGTACCACTGAAGTTTCCTCATATGCAGTCTTGCATATGGAATTAGTAGAATGCATGAGGCCATGAACCCTAGGGCTTGCAGTATTTTCCTTGCAGATAGCTGGGTTTTGGTGGCCATTAGTTTGATGTAGTTTGTCAAATAAACCTGTTTTTCTGGAGTGAGGAATACCATCTGGGAAGTTGTGTTTAAGCTTGCTCCCAGGAATACAATCTTTTTGGCTGGGCACCAGTTGTGATTTTTTTTTGTTGATGGTGTACCCCAGAGAAGTTAGGAGTCTCTTTACAAATGCCAGGTGCTGAAGTAGCAATTCCTGACTGTCCACCTGAATCAGGCAATCATCCAAGTATGGGTACATTTGAATATTTCTCTAACCGCAGTAAGCAATGGCTGGAGGCAGGCACTTTGTGAATACCCTGGGCGTAGTAGATAAGCCAAAGGGAAGTGCAGAGAACTGATGGTGCATACAGCCTGCCGTGAAACGTAGATATTTCCTGCAAGATTCCCTTATGGGGATGTGCAGATAAGCTTCTTTTAAGTCTAGGGTGACTAGCCAGGTGCCCTTGGCTAGCATAGGAAGAAGCTGTTGCAGTGTAAGCATTTTAAAATTTTGGGACCACCAGGAAGGTGTCAGGAATTGACAGATTCAGAATAGGGTGCCAAGAGCTCCCTTTTCTGGGCAACAGGAACAGTCTGGAGTAGAAACCCTGTCCCCTATGCTCTACTGGAACAGGTTGAATAGCCCTGATAATGAGAAGAGAAAGTACTTGCTTTTGAGCCTCTGCCCACTGGTTTGAAGGAATGTCTGGCAACCTGGTTGGGGTTGGCAGTGAGTGGAGGTAGAATCTGTATCCCTAGGATACAATGTTTAGGACCCATTGGTCCTGGGTAATGGACATCCAGTTTTTTTCATGCTGGGCGAGTTTTCCTCCTAGGGGTGCAAGTACTTGGGCATGGCTGGGAAGGATGATAGACAAGTCATTGTGAACTTTTTCCATAAAGGGGTGGCTTACCACTCCCTGTTTTTGAGGTGGGAGCACTCCATTGTATAGATCTCTGCATACCCTGAGACTGTAGTCTTGGTGGTCTGTTGCCCCTGGGTATGGGCTGAGAGGGACTGGAAAGGACAATTTTTAGAAGGCCAATGCCTACTGAATCTAGGTGGCTGCACCTGTAAGAAAATTTTAACAGCTTGCATACATTTAGCTTTTTCTTCCATCTTTTTAAGAACTTCTTCTGCTTTTGTGCCAAACAAACGTTCCTGGTTTAATGGAGCATCTAGTATTTTTGCTTTGACATGATCTGGCAAGATTTGTTCCTTCAGCCAAGCATGTGTTCTCAGTACAAACCCAGTGACAGCAGCCCTGCAAGATGCTTCTAAGGCATCAAAACTATACTGCAAAGTATGTTTACTAACTTGATTTGCAGAATGCATTAACTCTTGTAAATCTTTATTTTCAATACAATCTGGAAGCAACAACATTTTTTGTTTAATTAGTTCCATAATATGCTGCTGGTACTTTAACATGTGAAACTGGCAATTCAAAGCCCTGATGGCAAGAGTTGCAGAGGTATATACCTTCTTACCCCATCTGTCTAAAGCTCTAGAATCCCTGTCCGAAGGGGTAGGGTTTTTGGCTGTAGTACAAAGAAGAAAAAATGGACTGAGTACACTCTGACAACAACACGAAGTACCAAAATAGTAAAGAAAAGAAGTTGCAGAGTTCCACAACAGTTTTTACCTTTTATTATACAAAAATAAAGATGAAGTAAGCGCTTTCACGATCTACCCAGATCGCTTCCTCAGACTATATTATAATAACCTGGCTGTAGTACACTTAATGCCTTTAGGTCCCTGGGAAATGGTCGCTGGATCTGCAGTGGGATTCTTAAAGAGAAATTTGTGAGAGTCAGTTACTCTGTAGTACCTGTCAGGCTTTCTAGGAGCTGGGATTCCATGAAGACATCATCTACAATATCCAGGACAGGGGGTATAGCCAGAGGCCTGTGCTGAGGCAAGTCTAAAAATTCTCTTAGTCTCTTTTTGGACTGAGGGTAGTCCTGGCATTCCCAGCAGAAATGCTCTCTTAAGGTATGCAAGGTTTTACCAAAAGAAAAGTCCTCTGGAGGGGAGGCAGATAGAATGGAATCCTCTGCATCTGAATCCTCATAGGTAGATAAGGGTATGTCCTGGTAATTAGAGGGATCAGAGTCATCGGACTCAAGGTCTGTCGAATCAGAAGGAAAATCAATTCTTTGTCTTTTAGAGGGGGAAGGCTGGCTTTCCCAAATTAAAGTTATAAGGTCTTCAGCCATTCTAAGCATTTGTTTCTGTGGCATGGGAGCTTGAGCATGTGCTTCGGTCATCGGTTTTCTAGGCGTAGTGCGAACTCTGGGCCTGAAAAACTTGGTAGTTTTAGTCAAAAATGAAGTTGTTGGTTTAATACAAACATCAGAAGGTCAGAATATGCCCTCAGAAGCTGGTGCCTGCACAGCGGCTCCGGACCCATCCAAGGTAGAGACATCCGCAGGTTCTATAGTCGAAAAAGCATCTTGCGGCATACCGGACTCTGAATGGGTCTCAGCAGAAGCCTGCAAATCAGCAGAAGTGGGTATCAGGGGCTGCAAAGGCACCTCACTGAGTACCAGCGGATTGGTGACTAGCTTAACGGAAGCGTCGTCGGCAGTTTTGGAACTATGCTGTCTGTCTCTGTCTTTATCCTCACATTTTTTCAGAAGATCGGTAGTCGGATGGCTTATCGAAGCCATTTCGGAATACGGAGAATGGGATTGAAAGAATTTAGCAACAAAGATAGCCAGACAACGAATAGTTCGGGCGTTAAACAAGGCACAAAACCAGGAGCAAGGAACATCATGGTCTGGGCCTAAACAGGTGGCGCGGTAAGAATGAAAATCTCTGTGAGGTATTTGCTTTCCACAGGCAAGACAATTGTTAACTTTTTCTGACATCGGTTAGAGCAAGAAAAAAGGATCCCCAGTGGTGTACTTAGCTTTAGAAGACTTCAGGTTTCTAACTCGAAAAATGAAAATTTCAGGTAGCGGCCGACCGTCACTTGCAAACTGCTTCTGCTTCTGGCTCTCACGCGGCAAGAAAAGCTGATGTAATGGCGTTGGCTGCATGCTTTATACTCCTGACGTCATGGAAGAAGCGACAGCATCCGATGCAGAAATCCCAAGACTCTGGTATTCTGGCCAACTGAGGGCTACCTGCAGGCAGATAACCCAAGTGTGATGACTTCAACAATGAAACATGAAAAACATCTGATAATAACTGGCTCCTAATCAGACATGTAGAGCCCCTCTGAATTCCTTGGTCATCTTGATATGTGCATAGATGTCTTGCAGATCTGAAGAGAACACCCAGTCTCCTTCCTGCAGACAGGAAAATATGTCTTTTGTACCATGATCGTTTGGAAAAACGGCCTGGGAATAAATTTATTTCAGCCATATGAATCCAAAATTAGCCTGAGGCCCTTTGTCTTTATGAAACTAAAAATAATCTGAATTAATATTTGGATCTTTTCAGATCTGATGGGATGGAACCTCTTGGATGACTCTTTTGTTAATGAGTTGACTCATTCTTGCAGTCTTTTAAAGGAGTAGAATGGCAAAGAGTGAATGGGGCAAGTGAAGTGTGAGGAACAGAATCATATAGCCTCTGGATATTACTGCCTGATTCCCTTTGTCCTGTGTAAGGTTCAGCCATGAATCAAAGTGGAGAAACAGATGTTCTCTGATTGCCTCTGGTATGGAAAGTTGGCCACGGTATTAGGAATTTGATTACTGCCCTCCAAAAGGAGGAATGTGTTATTCACGCTATTGATGTTTTTTTTGTTTGCCTTTCAGCTGGAGTCCATTCTGAAAATTGCCATAGCCATGTTTGACTCATCCCAGATCACTGGGTCACATCTTGGTCACTATATTAGTAGCATAACTGAAATGAACTTATTTTGGCAAAGTGGCATCAAGGAACCTACAATTTCATGACAGCAGCTGAGAGGGTCTTGCCCTCTTTTTCCATATTCATCAGTTGTTCCTTAACTTTTGGTCTGAACACTGCAGACATAACAAAATGCACAATAAGTAAGGACACCGTAGAATCTTCAAATGTGTAAGGTGCAGCCAGTGGTCAATAAACAGCCATGCCAGCACCTGATACCCTAATTCCACCATCTACATAATTATGCACACATCACTGCGTAAGACTGGATGTAGAAGACACAGCTACCACCTGAGACTGTAACTTGAGTTTGATGTCTTCCAACAATTCCTCCATTACTGAGATACCTCATCATCCAGCTCCCATTAAAAGTGTAACATGTGAGAGATAGTTCAATGTCCTCAGAGAGAATGTGGAAGAACCAAACAGTCCCTAAATATGTTGTTTGCTCTGGACCCTTTATATGGAGGATAGACAGCAGGGCTCAGCAGAGTATCCGCCTTTTTATGTGACACACCATCAACATTATCTTCTACTTTGGGAGGCTCTGCCAAGCAAGTCCAATCTTTGGGACTCCAGAAAAATCTTGTCTATCCTCCTGGGAACAGATGAAATACCTGTCACAATATCAGGTTCTTTACTTGTGATCTTGACTAAAAAGCATATCATCATCTTTCCTGTAGTGGAGACCCCCCCCTCCCAAGAGGAGAGTAGTGGGGACATGAATGGCTTTTTTGCAAGATATGCTCAGGAGAAGACATCCGGTCTGTAAGTCATCCCACTCTCTAGTGGATGATTTCATGGACTTCCCTGAAACTGAGATCACCTGAGTGTAATGGTGGGGAATCAACTCCGTCTCTATTGTCAGTATCTGTGATATGAGGAACTCTAAAAGCAAGTGCAGAAATTTCATCCTGCACTCTTCATTCTCTCCTGATCTTTAAAAGGGAATAATCCAAGGGCAAGTAAGAAACATGATCCAGATATATATGATTGATCTTGCAAGAATTCTTCAGAAATTTGATCCTGATATACGGTAGGAAAAGTAGCTGAAGGAATAGAAAAATGCTTCCACACCTGCTCACCTCAGTGTAGGCATCAATGTAAAAATTTACATCAATGCATCATTTGAAGCTGAGGGCTCTGATCATGACTATGCAAGACTAAAGCTCATCAAGGCTAAATCTAATGTTGAAAGGACTGAAAAAGCTTGACCCCAAATGCCAGATGCTTAACAAATGGGTAAATGAGCCCAAGCCCATTGTGGAGAACCCAAGGCTAGGGAGATTGATGGTCAACCCTGTGACATTGCCAGCCCAACAATCTGGAATTTTGTAACTAATCATATGTCATGTGAATATTAATGTGACTCATACACTTGTCTTACAAATGTAAGAGAAATAGAAGTTATGTACTTACCATAACGTTCCATGTGAGTTGTTTATCTTGCCTTTATTCTAACTGATGGGTTCGACACGGCCGATAGCAAAGCTCAAGGTTTGCCAGTAGCTCGAGACCAAGCCCCTTATCCCACAATGCACTGCTGGAATTACCTCATATCTTGTTTGCTGTGAGTAACAGTATTTACATATATATGTATATACAAACATATACATACCCTTTTATGTATTGGTACTGCGGTGGTGGTGCTGCGGTAGCGTTGTCGCCTCATAGCAAGATGTTGTCCCGTTCGATTCTCAGCTACAGCGTCTTCTGTGTGGAGGCATACGTGAATGGGGCGTGCCTTCGTTGAAGGTTGTGCATCAGGGCTGGTAACCCGGTACGTAAAAATCCACTACCAATCATTAGCGGACGGGAGTTCTGCTGTGGTGACCCCTAACTGGGAAAAGCCGAAAGACACAAACCAAGAATACTTCTCAAAGGGGAAGAAGAAATATTGAATAACCAGGATGGTACTAGCCTGTAAGTCAACAGTCAGCCAGGAGGGGAAGGAGGGAGGGATGTGAGAATAAAGGCGAGATAAACAACTCACATGGTGGTAAGTACATAACGTCTATATGTGAAGTTGTTAAATCTCACCGTTTATTCTCACTGATGGGTAGCGTCTCTAGCACCCTGAATCCTGGGTGGCTCATGGGAGTATGTTCTTCAGTACCATAGAACCAAAGGAAGACCTGTCCCTTGAAGCCTTATCCACTTTGTAATGCATGATAAAGGT
The DNA here is from genome assembly GCF_019279795.1 of Protopterus annectens. Taxonomy (NCBI): domain Eukaryota; kingdom Metazoa; phylum Chordata; order Ceratodontiformes; family Protopteridae; genus Protopterus; species Protopterus annectens. The sequence continues at coordinate 783,993,963 of NC_056726.1, read as the reverse complement.
ATGAGGCTTAGACAACGTGGCTGCAGCGCAAATATTGTCAAGGGGCAATTTAGCTTGAAAAGCAGAAGACATAGAGACGGCTCTGGTAGAATGAGCCTTAGGTTTGTGTGTTAATGGCATGTTCGCATTTTCATAAACAAAGGATATGCAATCGGATAACCATTTAGATAAGGTTGTTTTAGCTACTGGATTGCCTTTTCTTGCTTCCGAGAAGGATACGAAAAGTTGATCTGATTTTCTAATATCCTTCGTTCTGTCAAGATAAAATCTGAGCTGTCTGTGAACATCAAGTTTGTACAGCATGTATTCCAATTTGCTAGAGTGGTTTGGAAAAAAGACTGGCAGCTCAATGACCTGATTGATATTTGATTCAGAACAGACTTTAGGTAAAAATGAGGGGTTTGTTCTGAGAGATACTCTATTAGCATGGAAAATCATGTAGGGTGGTCTGATAGATAATGCTTGAAGTTCTGACACTATGTGGGCAGAACTAATGGCCACAAGAAATATTGTTTTCCAGGATACAAATTTGAGTTCACAAGAAGATGCTGGTTCAAAAGGAGGAAGAATAATTTGAGACAGCATAAGGTTTAAATTCCAGGGAGAATAGGGAATTTTGATCAGAGGTCTCATATGAAGAACGCCTTTAAGAAAAGTCTTAGATAATTTATGGCCCATAACATTTGAGCCACCAAAACCAAGGTGAAAATTTGAGATGGCAGCTAACTGAACTCTAACTGTAGCAGCTGCTGCTCCTTCCTTAAAAATTTTGGTCAAAAGTTCTAAAATAGAAGATAGCGGAGCTCGGAAAGGGTCAATGTTCTGTGTGTTGGCCCAAATTGAGAACCTTTTCCATTTACTGCCATATATTTTCTTGGTAGATGACTTGTGAGAAGACAAGAGAATTTGTCTTGTTATCTTCTGAAATTGAATGAAGCCTGGCAATTAGGGGAAGTGGATTAGCCAAGCAGTCAGTTTCAGGGACTGCAATGAAGGATGAAGGTCCCCTGACGGGTGCGTCAGAAGGTCCGAAACTGGGTCCAGAATCCATGGACCTTCCAACAGATGATGGTGGAGAAACAGAAGCCAAATCTGTCGAGGCCAGTAGGGGGCTATGAGTATAACAGTCCTTCCCAGCGATTTTGCTTTCTGTAAAAATCTGGGTATTAATAGGAAGGGTGGAAATGCATAAAGGAGACCCAGGGGCCAATCGTGTAGAAGTGCATCTCTCGGGGGATGACCGGGAAGTGGTATTAGGGCAAAGTAGCTTCTGCATTTTGAACTGATGTGGCTGGCAAAAAGGTCGCAGCAAGGCTGGCCCCATTTGCGGAAAATCAACTCCGCAACCTGTTGTTTGAGAGACCACTCATGAAGGAGCAATATCGCCCTGCTTAGCTTGTCCGCTATCACGATGGATTTCCCCGGGCATGTGCATTGCTAACAGAAAATGCTGGGATGACCCAGCCCATTGCCAGACCCTGAGGGCTTCTTGACAAAGGGGGTAAGACTTGGTTCCACCTTGTTTGTTCAAGTACCAAACTACCGACATGTTTTCCGTCTGAATTGCAATAGTTCCTAGAGGAAGAGAGTCCTGAAAGTACTGCAACGCCAGAAGTACCGCTCTCAACTCTAGAACATTGATGTGCAGATGTGATTCTTGATCTGTCCATGTGCCTTGGGCAGTCTTTCCCTGAAAATGCCCCCCCACCCTATCAGGGAAGCGTCCGTGGTCACAGTGGCTACTGGGGGTGGGGGGGGTGGAGAACAAAGGGTCTTCCGATTGTGACATGAAGAGACATCAACCACCACCGAAGGTCTCTCCTGCAAGAATCCGTGATGAGAATCATGTGGTGCATCGGTAGTTTCTGGTAAGACCACTGAGCGAAGAGGAGCTATTGAAAAATTTGCATATGCATCCTTGCGAGTAGTATAGCCAGGATTGCTGCCGCCATCAAACCTAGTACTTTCAACACCTCCGCTGCTGTAGTTCTGTTCTTTGACACCAGTAAGCTGACGTTTTGGCGGAGAAGAGAGACTCTTTCGACAGGGACACGTAGAGTGGTAGTTGAGGTATCTAATTCTGCTCCTATAAAAACGCTATGCTTCGATGGCAATAAGGCAGACTTTTCGAAGTTGATTGTAATGCCCAGTTGATGGCAAAGTGTCAGAGTGTATTGTGTTGCCTGAGTGAATTGATGCCTGGTGGCAGCAGTTAGGAGACAATCGTCTAGGTATGGAAACACCTGGAATCCTGGACGTCTCAGGTGAGCCGTGACCACTGCCATGCATTTGGTGAACACTCTGGGGGCTGTAATGAGACCAAAGGGCAGGGCTTGAAACTGGTAATGATTGGATCCCAGCCGGAAGCGAGATGATCTTTGGTGCGTCTGTTAATCTTTATGTGATAGTATGCATCCTTGAGATCTATGGAGACAATCCAATCGCCTTTCCCTAAGAAGGGAAGAATGGAATGGACTGAAGAGTGACCATTCGGAACTTCTCTTTCTTTATGAACTGGTTGAGTCTGCTGAGGTCCAAGATAGGTCTCCAGTCCCCTGTTTTCTTTGGTACTAAAAAGAATCTTGAGTAAGTTCCGAATCCAACTTGGTCTGCTGGGACTGGTTGGATGACTCTTTTTTTCTAGCAATCTGTGAACCTCTACGATTGCTTGTTCCCTGAGACTGGGTGGAACATCTGGGATTCTCTTTACAGGAATGCGAGGGGAAGAGAACGGAATGAAATATCCCCTGAAAATGATGCTTTGTACCCAATTATCTGATGTTATGTTTAGCCAGGCTTCTGGGTACAAAGACAAGCGACTCCCGACTGCCTCCAGAGCCGAACAGTCGAGCCCCCTTTCAGGGGAGCTGGTAGGGCTGACCGGAGAACTGACCCCTGTCACCCTGTTGCTGCGGACCCCCTCTGCCACGGGGGCGGCATCTTCTGTTATAACTCCCTCCTCTGCCTCTAGAGGGGGTTTCTCCACGTGTGTCCTGAAAGGCTGCCTGTGCTTTTCGGAACCACATTTTCCCTCCCCTAAGGCCCCTGGGGTAGGGCCGAGTAGGGGTCAAAAAACGGACTCCAACGGCAGATAAGGTCTTGCCTTCCTGCTCACACCTGGTTAAAGTTTCCTTTACTTTGGGCCCAAACAGTGATGAGCCATCGAACGGGGTATTAATAAAGGAAGACTTAAAGGGTTCCATAAAGGAACAGAGATGCATCCAGGCTTGTCTTCGAAGAGCAATGCCCAAACTAGAGGCTCTACTCGAACCATCAGCTGCCTAGGATATGAGACGCATGGACGAGTTTACCACTGAGTTTAGAGTAGCGAACTGGGTGTTGACTTTGTCGGCCACCTCTGCAGCTACCGCGCCCTGGAGAGTATCTCCTAGCTCTTTCAGAAGATCTCTCTGTAGTCTCGTAAAATGGGTTAAGTAGTTCAGTGATCACAGAGAAAAAGTCGCTGAACTAAACATGCACCTCCCATATCTATCCATGACCCTAGAATCTCGGTTAGGGGGATGGATAGAGGTGGATGTCACAGATACTTCCTTTTTGGTGGTTGCAGCTACCACCATGGCATCAACAGGCACTCCCTTTGTCAAAAATGGCTTGTTCACTGGGGCAGACATAATTTTATTGGGTTTATGAGGAACAGGTTTCCATGGCCTTCGGTGACTCCCACTCCTTAAGAAAATCAGTTCCATGAGCTCGTCGTAAGGCGGAGACACACAAAAAGTGTAAGGTTGAGACCCAAAAGCCTTCAAGAGCATGGACTTATCCTCAATAGGGGTCTTGGACTATCAATCGCCCCTCTGACTAAGGATCTCTAGTATCTCTGCAAAGGAGATATCCTCAGAGGGGGATCGAGGAGACCCTTCTGACTCATCTAAGTCAGTGTCAGATGTCAAGGACTCCTGTGGGGAGTCTAAGTGCCTCCTCTTGCACAATCTCTTCCTGGGCACTTCCTCAGTGGGGGGATCTGGGGAGGTCTCAGAAGAGTAGGGGATGCCCTGTGGGGGTACTTGAGGCTTGGGGTCTCTACGCTTAGACGGACCGGTAGTTGAAGAAGCAGACACAGGAGCTTGAGGGGAGAGGGAAAGCTGAACCAATGCTGACATTGTCTTTGGAGACAAAACTCTCCTCATAGCATCGAAGGCACCATGGCTCCAACAAGGAGTGGATGGACCCGAGAGTACTGTCCGATCCTCCCGCACCAAAACCCTGGGCTCCGAGCCTGAGGTAGGAGTCGTGCTCATCCGAGCCGAAGCCCCGAGAGGAAGACTCGGCACCGACAAATCGGTTCGACTATCCTCCCCGGACCCGACGGGAGAGCGTCGGCTCCTAGAGTCCTCGGTCGGCCCCAAGGACATCCGAGTAGATGGAGCCGATAACACTGGTGCAGGTATCATCTCCAAGGGTTCGACAACCAAGGGTTCAGTTTCCTTCAGCTCTGAGAGTCCAGTACGGCTCAGAGGAGGAGTAGACAAATCCGGCTCCATGGTCTTCGGCACTGACAAGCTGGTAGGAGCCGACAACAATTTGGCAAGTTCTGGTGCCTGTAAAAGCTTCTGCACTATCCAATCCATGCCCAAATCTGAAAGGATGACTGAGGACTTAGCTGAATGCACCCAAGGTGCTGATTGGAGAGAGGAAGAAGGAACTTCAGAGACCGGCGCCAATACTGAGAGCTGGCTCTGAATCAAAGGTACACTCTGTTCCGATGTCTGTGGAACCGATGACCCTCCTTCTGAAATTTTTGCCTTTTTTGTCACTTTGTCTGAAGATTTGGACTTTGAGGATTTGGAGGACTCTCTAGTACCCTCATGGCTACTCAACACCTCAGAAAAAGATTGCTGTAGCAATCCCCTGTCTATAAGTTTCCTCCTTCTCTCCAAGAGGACTCTTGAAGAAAAGGAGTGACAAATGTTGCAGGTGTCTTGGAAGTGTTTGGCCTCCAGACAGTAGACACATTGAATGTGTCCGTCAGTGACGGACATTTTCTGCCCACAATCTGGGCATTTTTTAAAATCCCGATTTAGGATGGGATTTCTCCTTTTCACTAGTAAAGATCCACAAACAACTAAGCCCAATAAGGGCACTATCTATAACAATGTAATTATAGATTAGAAAAATTGGGCTAAAGAGGCCCACAGAAAAAAAGCCTGTCTATTTCCAGTGTCTTGAGACTTGGAATACAAGTCTCGAGATTTTGTAGGAAGCCAATCCTACATTATTCCAAGTTATTAAATTCTATTGACTGTAGAACTTCACTCATTAACATCTAAGTTGTGTGGGAATGTCACACCTCTAGCAGCCTACACACATCTTGCATTCCAGCGCATTTTCTGAAAAATAAACTTAAAAGGATAAGATAAGCAAAAGTAAATATTTTGTGAACAGTAACAGTTATTAAAACTGTACAAGCTGCAATGTTATCAGTAAGAATTACTATTCTTATGTATTCTTTGCAGTTATAATAGTGCATTCATAATATTTCCATAAATACTATAATGCACATAAACTAAAAATAATACATTTTGCTAAATTTCACTATTTATCGTATCTTGGAAAATGCATTACCTAGGCATAAATTCTTAGAACATTTTTGTTAACTAGACAAACTTCCACACAACAAAAAACTCCTCTATGAGTGCATGTTTATTGAGATATTTACAGAAATATAAAAACATATGCTTATTTGTATAATTAGCAGAATAAATAACATTGAATATGTCTCAAAATGTGCAATTTACAGTGCAAATTTTAAGACAGTTTTTTTTTACATCTAAGGTTTCACCTGATGTCAGGCAACAGTTTGTAAGTCATCTTATTTGAAGTATTAAGTACATATGGATATAGTATTTAATTTCATAATTACTAAAAAAAACAACTAGCAATATATCAGGTATAATATAATTGTCTTCCACCATGGCATATCACATCATATCCCTCAATAATATGTAGGGTTCTCAGTTATGAAAATATGAATAAGTTATGAACAGTGATTAATTTCTCCACTGCAGGATATCCTAGTTTAACAATCTTGGGTAATTTTTTAATAAGTCCTTGCACTTTCTAATATTGTTTTCTATTAGCTAAGTCACTCAGTAAATGCAGCCAGACCCAAAAAAGTTCTGGATGCCATAAAGAGCTATGGGCTTGAACTAGTATAAAAAAGGTGCTACAAAGCTTGAATGAGTTAAGGTTTCCTGTTTTACTATACCACCAGAAGGAGTGCTGAAAGCACAGTTCAAACACAAAATCATCTTGCAAAGTATGGTTAAGTGTTTTTCTTGTAACTTACTTATTTGTTTAGTTTTTTTTTTTTCTTGCAGTTTTATTGTTACTTACTTGTTTTATGCAACTTTACAATACAGCTCAAGCAGCAACTATTTCTTTTTATCAAGAACAGATGAGGCTCGCCACAGCAAAAATATAAAAACACGTTTAATCACTGCAGTATAGAGTAAGCGCTTTCACATCTATCTAACGCTTCTTCAGACTTTAAACAACTGCACTAAGCCACAATTCATTAAACAGTATTACATACAGATATGAACCAATCATAACAAACTTAATTGCATCACATATTAGCTCATTAGATATTTAACTTTGTTCTGAAGAGGCTCCTCATCCAGGACTGTTTGGTTGTAGTTCCATATAACTATTTATTTTTAATCTAAGGATTAACAGAGAAGCAAAGCAAACTTACCTGCAAATAGCATTTTTCCAGTTAGCATTTCAGCCAAGATACAGCCTGCAGCCCACATATCGATTGCTTTAGTGTAACTGTTTGGTGAAAGAAGAAGACGTGGTGATCTGTACCACTTAGTTACTAAACCTTCTGAAAGATAACCCTGCAAAAACGAGAGAAAAAAAACAGTGCTGTCTTCTTATGACACATTAATAAAACATTAATTCCCATAATCATATTTTGGAATCACTCATATTCACAGTAGTTTAATAGAGCACCTATTTATTTATTTTATCATAGTTGAACTGGTTTGAGGACCATCTTTTCAGGCACAACTCAGGCCACATTGGCAATAAAGAGAACATACAATCAACTATATTAGAATATTTAACAGCACAGATGAAGAAAAAAGTACAGTTTTGTACCTACCATAAATGTAGATGTCCGATAGGTATGCAACTGCAGTCCTCACATATGGGTTGTCCTGCCTCAGGCAGCCCTTCGGTCGGCTGGATTCCAAAGTCTGGGTCCGGCGTCGGCTGATGTCACCCTTTCCCCAACGTCAGAGCGCCTGGGGTATAAAAGCGTCAGCCAACGCCATCTTCTTCAGTGTTTCTTGCCCCAGATGCCAGGTGCCCTCTAAGGAAGGCTAAATTTTGAAAATAGAGAAAAAATTCCAGACAAGCACAACATAAAAAACAAATACACCATAAAAGATTACCCCAGGTAGCTAAAATGAGGGGTAGAAACCCAAAAGAATACCACAGAGGGGTAGGTGAGAGGAAAAACCTGACTGCAGTCGCATACCTATCGGACATCTACATTTATGCTAGGTACAAAGCTGTACTATGTCCTTCAAGGATGCAACTGCAGTCATCACATATGGGTTGAATACCATAGCCAACCTGGGGGTGGTAGGCACTAAGACAAAGATGGTGTAGCTAAAATGCCCTGCAGGACTGCAGAAGCAAACCCTGCTCTGGATCTGGAATATAAGGGCAGGTTGTAATGTTTGGAAAATGTATGCACGGAGCTCCATGTAGCAGCTTCTAAAATGTCCTTTGTTGCCACTCCTCTTAAAAAGGCTGTGGAGGTGGCTGTAGCTCTGGTGGAATGTGGCCTGATGTCAGCTGGCACAGTTTTTCCATGAAAAGAGTAGCAGAATCAAATGCAATTTCCAATCCATTTAGAAACTGTCTGTTTGGAAATTGCTTTTCCCTGCAATCCAGCAGCGCAATCTACAAAAAGCTGGTCAGATTTTCTGAAAGACTTTGTTCTGTCAAAGTAGTAGCGCAACTGTCTGTGTATGTCCAAGGTGTGCAGAAGTCTCTCTCCTTTATTTTGAGGATTGGGAAAGAAGGTAGGCAGGTGAATAGCTTGATTCAGGGACACCCTGGATACCACCTTTGGCATGAATGACAGATTGGTTCTCAAAGAAACTCTGTCCTGATGAAAAATGAGAAATGGTTGTATTGCCATAAGGGCTTGTAGCTCAAAGACTCTTCTTGCTGAGGTTACTGCCAGAAGGAAAGCTGTCTTCCAAGACAGAAATTTCAACTCTGAAGATGCTGCTGGTTCAAAGGGAGGAAGAGTTAATTTTTCCAGCATGAAGTTGAGGTCCCATGCAGGCACTGGTGGTTTCCTTGGAGGGTTGATGTTCTTTATACCTCTTAGAAACTGTCTTAGCAATGGGTGAGAAAACACAGGCGGATCAGTGTTATATTTGGCAGATATTGCTGAAGCATGTATTTTTATGGAAGAATATGAAAGGCCATTGTGGAGCATTTCAGCCAAATATTCTAAGATCTGTGGAATGCTCATCACTGATGGGTCTTGACCCTTTTTGCTGTTCCAGATAAGAAATCTCTTCCATTTTGCTGAGTATGTTTTTCTAGTGGAAGGTCTGCGTGCCTCCAGGATGATATCTTTTACCCTTTTGGAAAGTGTTTCCTGAGGAATAGTCATGGAATCTTCCAAGCAGTCAGCTTCAAAGTTTTCAAGCTGGGGTGTAGTGTCCTGTAATTGTGCTGTGTCAGAAGAAGTGGCCTTTGAGGAAGGAGCCACAGATTGGTGTGTGTCAAGCTCCGTAGAAGTGGGTACCAGTGTTGTCTTGGCCAGTCTGGAGCTATCAGTATGACTTTCGGTTGCTCTGTCTTGATCTTTAGTAACACCTTGGTCATCAAAGGAAGAGGTGGGAAGGCATATAGTGTTAGAGAGTTCCAACTGAAGGAGAGAGCGTCCACCTTCCATGCTTGAGGATGGTATGTCCTTGTGCAAAACTTTTTCAGATGGTGATTGAGGTGGGATGCAAAAAGATCTATGTCCGGCCTTCCCCATGCTTGAGTTATTTGTAATAAAATGTCTGGATGCAACATCCATTCGTGTGGATCCATGATGTTTCTGCTTAGGCTATCCGCCAGAACATTGTCCTTCCCTGGTACAAACTGGGATTGTAACTCTATTTTCAATTGTAGGGAAATATCCCAGAGATTCATTGCCAGTCTGCAAAGAGGGTAGGAATGGGTACCTCCTTGCTTGTTTATGTACCACATAACTGTGATATTGTCTGTCTATTAGTAGATGGCCCTGATGCATGAACTTTTCGAAGGCCTTGATTGCATGTATCACTGCCAGCATTTCTTTTTGGTTGATGTGCAGGTGCTTTTCTTTTTGTGTCCATTGTCCTTGAATGCATCTGCCTATCATGTGCGCCCCCCATCCATGGTCTGAGGCGTCTGTTGTTATGGTTTGACTTGTATGAGGCTTGCTGAAAGGCAGACCTTTGTTTATCTGGCATGCTTGAGCCCACCACAGAAATTCCTTTTGAAGGCATGGAATGAGTGTGATCAATGCTTCCAGGCTGTGGCTGTGTTGAGACCATAGACTTTTTAGATACCACTGTAGTTTCCTCATATGCAGCCTTGCGTGAGGAATCATAAGAATGCAAGATGCCATGAAACCCAGGGCCTGCAGGATTTTCCTTGCAGTCATCTGGGTGTGTGTTGCTAATTTTCTGAAGTATTCTGGTAATTCTTTTTGTTTTTCTTTTGTCAGAAACGCCATCTGGGTGTTTGTGTCCAGTGTGGCACCCAGGAAAGGTATTTGTTGGGATGGTATGAGACTTGATTTCTGAATATTGACTGTGTATCCCAAGGCCTGCAGTAGGTGAATGACATAGTCCAAGTTTTTTTAACAAGGCTTGCTGGCTGTCCGCTTGTATAAGGCAGTCGTCCAGGTAAGGGTATATTTGTATCCACTGAAGTCTGCAATGTGCAATTACTGATGCCAGGCATTTCGTGAACACTCTGGGCGCAGTAGATAAGCCAAAGGGCAATGCTGAGAATTGATAATGCTCTGAGCCTGCAAGAAATCTGAGGTATCTTCTGCAACTTTGTCTGATTGGGACATGCAGGTATGCCTCCTTGAGGTCCAGAGTTACCAGCCAAGACCCCTTGCCCAGCATGGGAAGGAGTTGCTGTAAAGTCAGCATTTTGAATTTTGGCACAATAAGGTAAGTATTCAGTGCGGACAAGTCCAGAATGGGTCTCCATTGGTTTTCTTTTCTTGGAACAAGGAACAGTCTTGAATAAAATCCTTGGCCTTGTTCTGCAGAAGGAACCTTCTCTATTGCTCTTATTTGAAGTAGGTTTGCTATTTGTTTGAGTGCCTCTGCCCTTTGATTTGGTGGCAGGTTTGGCCTGCCATGTCTTGTTGGCAGTGTATGAAAATGGAATCTGTATCCTTTGTCTATTATGTCCAGTATCCATTTGTCCTTTGTAATATTGTGCCAATCTTTTGAGAATAAAGATAATTTTCCGCCCAAAGGTGCTTCTAATTGAGCCCTGGATGGCGGAGTCAAAGTCAAGTCATTGGGATTGTCCCTGTGGAGCAGTGGAATGTCCTGCCCCACCTCTCTGGTTCAGAGGCTGCCACTGACGTCCTCTGTAGGAGCCTCGAGTTTGCCCTCTACCTCTGCCAAGTATGTTTTTGCCTCTTTGAAATTTGTCTGTGTCTGGAAAGGACCAATGCTTAGAAGGCCAATTCCTGCTGAATCTTGGAGGCTGTACCTGGAGGAAATCTTTGACTGTTTGCACTGATTTTGCCTTTTCCTCTATTTTCTTTAAAACCTCTTGTGCAGTAGCACCAAATAGTTTATGTTTCTCTAGTGGTGCGTCCAAAAGCTTAATTTTCACATGGTCTGGCAATGTTTGTTCCTTTAACCAAGCATATCTGCGTATGACCACACCTGTCATTGCTGCTCTACATGAAGCTTCCAATGCATCATATCCACACTGAAGGAAATGGTTGCTAACCTGCTGAGTATTATGAACCAATTCCTGTAACCCCTTTCTATCTAATGGTTCAGGGGAAGCCAATTTCTTTTGCAAGTCATCCAACATGTATTCCTGATACTGAATCATATGAAATTGACAATTTAATGCTCGCATAGAAAGGGTGGATGATGTATATACTTTCTTGCCCCACCTTTCTAAAGCCCTAGAATCTCTTTCCGAAGGAAGTGGATTCTTAGCAGTAGTGGAGGAAACCCTTTAGGCCCCTGAGAAATAGTTTCAGGGTCAGCAGTATGGCCCTTGTACAGAAATTGATGTGTGTCTGGGACCCTGTAGTACCTGTCTGGCTTGACAGGAGCAGGGGGGAGGGAGTCAGGGGAAACACTAGATTCTAAGTATACATCATCTAAAACATTTAAAACTGGAGGAATAGCTAAGGGTCTATGCTGAGGTAGCTTTAAAAATTCCCTTAACCTTTTCCTAGAATCTGAGTATTCTTGGCCTTGCCATTTGAAGTGTTCCCTCATGGAATGAAGCATTTCCCCAAAGGAAAACTCCTCAGGAGGAGAAGCAGAGGGAATGGATTCCTCCGCATCAGAATCCTCGTAGGCCGGGAAGGCCTCCTCCTGGTAGTCTGAATGTGCAGAATCACCTGAGGCCTCATCGGAGGACTGGGGGTCTACCTGCACTACCCTAGGCCTCTTGACAGAAGGTGGCTGAGAGCCTCTATCTGATGTGGCTGAGAACCCTTAATTAAAGAAATAAGGTCCTCAGCTAAACTTAAAATTTGAGAACCAGAAGTGGATCCCAGAGAAACAGATCTTGGAGGGAGAGACTTAACCTGTTTGGCAGCCTTAGCACGTGTGTAGGCCTTAATGGACATAGACACTGGAGGCCTGGCAGCCCCACGTGCTGGAGTACTATTATCCACTGAAATGGTGTCAGAAATATCCTGGGCTACGATCTCAGAGGTGAGAACAGAAACCGGCACCGAGCTGGCCTCCGGTACCGAAGTAGCCGGTGGGGCGGTGTTGTCGGTCTGAAGCGGTTGTGAAACCGGCTCAGAAGAGACCGAGACACTCGCGGTAGGCCTAAGCGTGGTGTCGGCCGAGACCGCGGACCACGAGTGTCGGTCCTTATCCTTCCGTTTTTTAGGTAAATGTGCTGTTGGAAGCTCCGATGGCATGATATAACAAAAATCTTCCCCAAAATAATCCTGTGCAAACTCTGACCGACGCCTAAGAGTGCGTCTATTGAAAGAAGCACAAGCTGCACAGGTCGAGATGTTGTGTTCCAGGCCTAGGCAGGGTAAGCTGTAAGAGTGGAAATCCTTATGAGGTATTTGTTTCCCACAAGTTAAACAATTATTAACTTTTTCAGTTTTATCTGACATCGGCTGAGGCAAGAAAAGGTCCCCAATGGGGTACTTAGCTTTTTGAAGACTTCAGTAGCTGAAAACACAGGAGCTGGCCGACCGGCACTTGCGAACTGTTTCTGCTTCGGGCGCCGCACGGCAAGAAAGACTGGAGAAGATGGCGTCGGCTGACGCTTTTATACCCCAGGCGCTCTGACGTCGGGGAAAGGGCAACATCAGCCGACGCCAGACCCAGACTTTGGAATCCGGCCGACCGAAGGGCTGCCTGAGGCAGAACAACCCATATGTGAGGACTGCAGTTGCATCCTTGAAGGACATCATGGGGTTATGACAAATCTTAGTACTTAAGATTGTAGGATTACAAAAAAGAGATACACACATCAAAGCATGCAAAGTACAAATACAATCATAAAATAACTAACATGCTGATACCTTTCTTTTTATGGCAATGGGTTCATTTTTAGCAACATAGGATAAGCATTTACATATTTACAAAGAGGTATTTATGAATAAGATGTTGATGTCTTTTTTTGGAAATTGATTCATTTTTATGGTGAGTGGAATAGGTGTTTACATAGTTTAAAAGATGTAATTATAATAACGTGTCAGTTTGAGAAACAGGCCCTATATATACATACGTATTCAATTCATACAGCACCAAATTGTAGTCTAAATGTATTTATACTTACTTATCCCTGTTGGCTGAAGCATTTGCATTTAATGTGTTCTGATAAATAAAGCAATGAAACAGTCCAGCCTACTTTTTAATTGAAGTTAAAAAGCCAGAAAAATCAAGAACTATGTATAACCTCATTTTTTTCTAGACTTGTCTAAGGCATTTGATATGACATGAGTAGTATTCATAGCCACTGTGCTTAAGCATAAAGGCAGTCTATACAGGTCATGACTAAGCACAGCCTAAGTGCAATTTATAGAGGCCAGCTGCAATTAGGTGCAGCCACTTTCAACAGATTTATGCAAATGAACAGTAAATGAAATGCAGATGAGAACAGCCTATTAAATTCTTATGCCAGTGAGCCTACTTTTTCCTGCCTGAGATTCGTAGTCATTTTACATATTTTGCCGCCATGCACAGAGCTGTTATAAAAGGCAAAGTCTCACTTATTTTATCTACTTTACAATTGGAAAATGTGTTTGTTGTAGGTGCCAGTCAAGCCATCTCTTGGCATGCGCTGCTTGTCTTGGCTGAACCAAAACCACAGGCTCCTAGTGCCACTTGCCAGTCAAGAAGTCGCAGATACAGACAAAGATTAACTCATTATAACTTTGATAATCAATAAATTTTTGATAGATTCAGAGTGGACTGGGATATTGTTATGGCTTTAGTGAATTTATATGGCCCACAGATGGGAAATGGAGGGATGCATAACCTTTCTATATGTACGGATACTAAGAGAGATATATAGCCCTAACTATACTTGTCGTGGGAACCTTCCAGGATAGACTGGGGGTACATTCGGTATTTCTCAGGCTTCTGCCTCAGGGATACTTCAGCAGTTCCTTGAAATACTGTGTGGATCAGTATATTTATTTACCAGTGTCACTGCAAGACTGAGCGAGAACCATGCTTGCCTTCAACAAAATGGTATGTTTCCCTGAGGTGCTTGGTATGATAGATTGAACCTATGCTGCCATCAGTGTCCCATCAGGACCACGGGGGTAGTGGCACTAAAACAGGAATGGCTACCATTCTCTATCTACTGTCAAATAATGTGTGATGTATGTGGGTGCATCACCAATGTTTCAGCCCAGCATCCTAGCAATGCCCATGATTCTGACATATGGCACACAAGCTCACTCTACCATCTCTTCCTGCATGATAGGATCTCTTATGGCCACCATTTTAGTAAGTGAAAATTTTAACTATATTTATGTATTTAGTTATAGTTTGGAAAATGTATTGCTTAGTACTAAACCACCCTTGCCTTGTTGCCCCCCTTGCCCACCATTTTTTCTTTGTATCTTCCAGGTGATGCAGGCTAAACATGGTGAATGACATCAGTCCATAACACTAGGGAGTGGCCAGTGAAAGGTACAACACCTTCCTGTCCTGGGTACGGATGGTCACTGAGCGAGTGTTTGGCCTACTGAAAGCCCATTTTCACTGCTTGGTTAAGTATGGGGTGCCCTTTACTATGACCCTGCTGCTGCATGCAGGGTGTTTACTGTTTGTTGCATTCTGCACAACATGATCATGTGTTGGTCTGGTGGTAAAGTGCCACACTATGGCAGTGCAACTGTCAGTACTGGTTCTTCTGCCAGTGATGATAGTTTTGGTGGCCAGCTGCCAGTACTAGCATGCGACCCCCATGTAGCGGGCTTGTGCATAGCACACAGCTCTGCAAACAAAGAGGTCACATCTAATCCATAACTATAGACCAGGACTTTCAGGTTAGTGTCAACTTTATTATAAAAAACACAAAGAGATATAACCGATGCATGACGTGCTTAATGTGGATTATGGTGTGCTACAAGGCCTTCTATCAAAGTATTTCAAACAGTCTGTCCATACCTCTCAACCTCTTAGTTCAAGAAATCTGGATAAAGCCCGACAAAAAAGGGGGGACAGAGGCCTAAAAATAGGGACACATTTTAAATATTGCTAGTAAAGACTTAGAAGGTTACTAGAATAATAGGATTTGTGTTAGCATGCATTTTCTGGAGGGTATGAAGTCTGAAACTCAAATACGTCATTATTTAGTGACTTTAATCCTTAGATCATCCCAGTGATTTGTCACAAAAAAAGAAGTTATGTCTTATCATAATGTTCCATCTGAGTTGTTGATCTTCTTCCAGTCATCACTGATAAGTTTGGTTCCGAGCCTCGGAACCAAGTCGGCCTTATACCAAGCTTACGTGCACCAAAAACTCTCGAGCTAAGGTGTTACCCACAATGCCCTTCACTCAGTTACCCCAAATCGAGTTTGCATGCAACACATAGGAGAGAACAAAAAGTCAGAGGCCATCTCTGTGCAGAAACCCTGAAACACCACAAAAACCAAGAAGATCCGCCAGGAGCCTTTGGCGGGGGTCGGTGGGAGGATGTGATGACTGGAAGAAGATCAAAAACTCAGATGGAACATTATGGTAAGACATAACTTCTTTATCTGAAGTTGTTAATCTTCTTCCTATTCATCACTGACGGGACAGAATCCCAAGCTACTTGGAGAACCTGGGTGGCCGTTATGGAAGAACATTCCTGAGAACCATTGAGCCAAAGGCCACTCTTCCCCTGGAGATCAGATCAAATTTGTAATGCTTGATGAAGGTATGGGATTTAGCCCAAATGGCTGCTGCATAGATGTCATCCGTGGAGGCCCTAGAGTGGAAGGCAACCGATGCTGCAATAGCCCTAGTTGAGTGAGCTTTGATTTGACCAGGCTTAGATTAATTCATAAGCGAGTATGAGAAGCTAATGCAATCCCTGAGACATTTTGACAAAGTAACCTTAGATACTGCACATCCCACTCTAGGGCCAGAAAAGGAAATGAACAGTTGGTCCGACTTGCGAAAGGACTTAGTTCTGTCCAGGTAGAAACATAATTGTCTATGAACATCCAATGAATGTAAGCAGTATTCTCTCTTGTTTGAATAAATTGGAAAAAATACAGGGAGCTCAATGGACTGGTTAACAGAAAAGTCGGATATTACCTTGAGGAGAAAGGACTGGTTAGTACGAAGTGATACTCTATCCTTATGGAAGATCAGATAAGGACTCTTGATACATAAGGCTTGCAACTCAGATATTCATCTGGCTGAAGTGACCGCCACCAGAAATAAGGATTTCTATGACAGGAACTTTAGATCACATGTCGCAGCAGGCTCAAAAGGGGGGTAGAGAGAGAGAGACTGAAGAACCCAGGAGAGATTCCATGCCTCCACCGGTTGCCTAATCGGAGGTCTGCTATGTGAAATTCCCTTGAGGAAGGTCTTGCAAAGTCGAGTGGAAATAAGCGGGACTCCATCTGAACCATTATGGAAGTTGGAAATAACTGCTAAATGGACTTGAATGGTGGAAGCTGATACAGCATTGTCGAACAACTCAGCAAGGTAATGAAGAGTAGTAGCTACAGAAGCTGAAAAGGGATCTAGCTTCTGATTATGTGACCAGACAGAGAATCTTTTCCATTTGTCCCTGTAAAGTTTTCTGGTGGATGGTTTATGGGAGACCAGGTAATATCACGGACAGATGAGGAGAGAGTTTCCTGCCTGGCAACTAACGGAAGTGGAGGAACCAAGCCGTCAGCTTGAGAGTGGACAGATTCAGTAGAGTCAGCCCTTGTGGGTGAGATACGAGGTCCTGACGAGTGTCTAGGATCCAAGGAGGTTGTAACAGATGAGGTCAGAGGAAGGGAAACCACACTTGACGAGGCCAGAATGGGGCAATGAGGATCACTTTACTTCTCAGCCGAATAGCTTTCCTTAGAAAAAGGGGGATCAGAGGAATCGGAGGGTAAGCATAAAGGAGACCCGTGAGCCAATCATGAATCAAAGCGTCTCTCAGTGACTCCCCATGATGGGGAAGAGGGCAAAGTAGCTGCTGCATTTTGTGTTTGAGGGGGAGGCAAAAAGATCACAGCATGGCTGGCCCCAATAGCTGAAGATTTCTGCCGTCACACTCGGACTGAGCGACCACTCGAGGACGGAGGATGCATCTGCTTAGCCTGTCCGCAATCACGTTGGAGCTCCCCGGGATATGCGTTGCGATCAGAAAGCGGTTGGAAGCTATCGCCCAATGACATAGGGGATAGGATTTGGTCCCTCCCTGTTTGTTTATGTAGCAGATAATGGTCATGTTGTCCGACTGGATAGCAATCGTTCCAGATGGAAGAAGCGGGTGGAATGCTTGCAGAGCCAATAGCACCCCTCTTAACTCCAGGACACTGATATGCAAGTTGACCTCTATGCTGGACCACATGCCTTGGACTGACTTTCCCTGGAAGTTGCCGCCCTCCCTATCAGGGAAGCATCCATGGTCACCGTGGCACTGGGTTGGGGAGTCTGGAAGGGGCAACACCAAAGATTTTCGTCTGTACTCATCCACCAGAGGAGATCTTGTTTGCAGGTGTTGGTGATGAGAATCTGAGAGCTCAGGGTATGAAGACTGGATATCCACTGGGACAGAAGGAGCCATTGCAGTAGTCTCATATGCAATCTGGCTAGGGGAACAATTGGGATGGCTGCTGCCATAGACCCCAGAGCTTGAAGAACTTCCCTTGCAGACACCTTCCTTCGACAGAGTATCACTTGAACTTGTGCCCTTAATCTCTGAAGCCTGTGAGGGGGAAGAGAGACCAGACTTGATTGAGTGTTGAATATTGCCCCTATAAATTCCAATTGTTGTGAGGGCTGAAGGCTGGATTTTTCCCATTGGATGGTGCTGCCCAGCGACTCCGCTAGAACTAGAGTGTAGCGGAGGGCCCTGACCAGAAGACGCTTGGTGGGGTGGAGAGGAGCCAATCGTTTAAATACGGAAACACCTGGAATCCCTGAAGTCTCAGATGAGCTGTGACCACTGCTAGACATTTCATGAACACTCTGGGGGCCATCGAGAGACCGAATGGCAGGGCTCTGAATTGGTAGTGATTGTCTCCCAGCCAGAAGTGAAGGAGACTCCTGGAGCACTTGTCCATTTTGATGTGGTAATACGCATCCCAGAGATCTACAGAGCACATCCACACACCCTCCCGCAGAAAGGGGATGATGGATTGAATTGTGACCATGTGGAACTTGGTTTGAACCACTGATTTGTTTAGCTGGTTGAGATCCAAAATGGGCCTCCAGTCCCCAGTCTTCTTTGGCACTAAAAAGAATCTTGAGTAAAAACCTGATCTGCAGTGGTCTGGGAGGACCTGTTGGACGACTAGTTTTTGACATAGCTTTCGTATTTTGGAAGCTGCCTCCTCCCTTTGACTGGGTGGAACATCGGGTAGGGATTTCAGAGGTCTTGAATAAGAGATTTGGGTAATGTGATAGCCTCTGGAAATTATTCTCTGCACCCACTGATCATTTGTAATAGAGACCCAGGCAGTTTGGTGCAGAGAGAAACATGCCCCGACTGCTTCCGGAGGAAAGCAATTGGGCAGCACTTCGGGAGCGCTGATACGGTCTTTCTGAGAAAGAATCTCTGGAGTCCTGATTTCGGGGAACCGCTCTGCCTCGAACAGGGTGTCTTCCATTATTGGAACCCCCTCTGCCTCTGGAGGTGTCCTCACCACATGTGTCAGGGAAAGGACCTTGAGACTTATTGTGCCAAATCTTTCCACTCCTCTGGTTCCTGGAGAAGGAACTCTGAGGTTTGGAAAAACGTAGACCTACGGCAGACAAGATCTTCCATCCTGTTCGCATCTGGTTAATGTATCCTTGACCTTAGCACTGAACAAAAGCTGATGGTTCGATAGGGGCGTTGAAAAAGGAAGACTTGAGAGAGTCCACGAGGTCACAAATGTGCATCCAGGCGTAACATCTCATAACTACGCCTGTACCCACAGTTCTAGCCACTCCTTTGGTTGTGTGGGACAGCAACCTCATGGATGAATTGGAAATTGACTCTAGGGTGGCAATTTGGGAAGCAACTTTATCACGTGCTCCATCCAAAACTTGACCCACAAGGGTTCCAAAGAGCTCGGAGATGAGATCTCTCTGGAGCCTCGTAAAACGTGCCAGAAAGTTCAGAGACCTGACAGCAAAGTTCGCTGACGCAAAAACTCACTTCCCTAACCTGTCCACTGCCTGGTACACTCTGTTGGGTGGGTGAACAGCAGGACTTTCCTCCACAAGGTCCTTTTTCATGACTGCTGCCACCACCATAGCATCTACAGGCAAATCTCTTGACCAATGGGGTTGATCCTTTGGAGGGGAGAGTATCTTACCTGATCTCCTGGGGATAGCCTCAACGGAGTCAGGGTTCTTCCATGCCCGCTGCACGATGAGCTTGACCAACTCATCAGCAGGGGGGATACCTAAGAAGTAGAGGGCCGAGAGTGGAAGGCCTGCAGGAATACGGATTCCTCTGAGGAAGGATTGAAGGGCTTCCAGTCACCTCTCTGCTTCAAGATTTCCAGGATGTCTCCAAATGAGACATCGTCAGGGGGTGACCGTGGGGATCCTTCCCCATCATCATAGTCCGTATCTTCCATGAGAGACTCCTCTGGGGAGTCCATGTGTCTCCTCTTACACATCTGTTTCCAAGGGGGTTCTTCAGTGGGAACATGCGAAGAAGACTCAGAAAGGGAAATACCCTGAACAGGGGTTTCCTGGGCCTTGCACTCTCAGAGACCTGGGGGGGGGGGGGGGTGGTCTTTGACAACTGCGGTTCAGAGGGAACTGGTGGGATGTCCGACATAGGAGGATTGCTCGAAGTGAGCACCCTCTCCATTACCCAGAAAGCAGGCCCACCTGAAGAGGAATGGGAGCCCAGAACCGGAGGAGACAATTTCAGAACTGGAGTCACACCCTGCTCCACGCGGTCCGCTCCTGGGGATGGGGCCTCAAGCAAAACCAGGGAGAGAGTCACCCTTGGACCCAAAGACGGAGCTGGCAACACAACCAGAACCATGGCCAGAACCGAGGGTTCCACCCCCAAGCATGAGATTGAGGAAGGGTGGGTTCTGACAGAACAGACACCCAAAGGGGCCTCGGAGCCTCAGACACAGTCATTGTCGGTGCCGAGGCAGGGGATCCTCTTGCAGACATCAGAAATATGAGCCTCGGAACCAAGGGAGGAGAATATGTAGGGGTCGCCGGTCTAATATACCCAAAGCCTGGAGTGGGATGGGGTCTAGGAAAATTTGTAATTCCCCTGGCGGTCAGCAGCTGATCAAAAAGGCACACCACATCCAATTCTGAAAGGCTTCTGGTGGACCTTACCAATGCCCCTAAGGGGGAATCAGGCTGATCCAAAAAGGGGCTGAAAGCTTGTCCGGCAAAAGGATCCACAGATGGGGTGTACTGGGTCCATAGTGAATTAAAGAACGGCACCGACAATTCCAGTTTGGAAACCGGCAACAAGGAAATGATCGGAGCTGAGAATGGGCTTGGAGCCGAGGTCAATAGCAGTTCCGAAGCCATTGTTGGAACTGACATCAGAGCAGAAATGGGGGATGTCGGTGCCGAGGTAGAGACAGGCAAACTGGTCGGAACCGAGGTTGTAGTGGGCACTGTAATCATCGGAGCCAGAACAGGCGCTGACAAGGCAACCTCGGTATGAGTCACTGGAGCCAAACTTGGAGCCGAGGTGTTCGGAACCAAGGAGGCGATATGGTGCTCTGTAGAAGTCTTGTGGGCTTTGTGCTTATGACTTCTGCCCCTAACATCGGCCGGTGAAGAGGGGTCTGAACAAGGACGTTTCTTGTCCACAGAAGGAGGGGATGAGACCTCCGACGCAGAAATAGCCTCCAAAAAAGGCGAAGGAAGCAGGCCCTTAAGAATCAACTTGTTTCGTCTTTCATTCAGCATCCTCTGACTGAAGCTGGCACAAATATCACATGGAGGTTTCGCCGATAAGTGCGGAACCCCCAAATAATACACACACTCTTCATGTAAATCACTATTCGGGAGTTTACCACTGCAAGAAGAGCAGTGTTTAAACCCCGTAGTCCCTTTCTTTTCCGACATAACAGGAAACACACACACACACACTAAAGTAGAGATAGAAAGAGAGGGAAATACCAACAATGGTATTGGGAATACCACAAGGGTAAAAGGGTCAATACCAGCATTGGTACGAAAAGAAATACCTGTAGGTAGAGCTGAGTGAGTAAATAGAGAAAAAGTTAGCAAACTGACAGGAAAAATTCACAAATACTTATAAAATTTTGAAAAATATAACACTTAGCTGGAGAGCACGGTGAAACGCTGCTATATGGCGGTGCAGCAAACGAAATCTGGGGTATCTGAGTGAAGGGCATTGTGGGTAGCAGCTTAGCTTGAGAGTTTTTGGTGCACGCAAGCTTGGTATAAGGCCGACTCGGTTCCGAGTCTTGGAACCGAACCCATCAGTGATGAATAGGAAGAAGATTAACAACTTCA
The DNA here is from genome assembly GCF_019279795.1 of Protopterus annectens. NCBI lineage: Eukaryota > Metazoa > Chordata > Ceratodontiformes > Protopteridae > Protopterus > Protopterus annectens. The sequence goes on along the minus strand of NC_056726.1, from coordinate 783,972,548 downwards.
GATCACAATTTGTATGAGGAACAATCCAAATATGAGGCAAAAATCTGGACATTCTGCGAAAATCTGTACAGTTGAGAGGTACGAGTCTGTCTAATCTTAAATAAATTCCTTTTAAATACAATTATCTACTTTATATATCTGTTTTGTTTAGTGTCAACATAAATTTAGTGTCATGCAGGCAGGCTAGAAGGGCATTATTGTCCGCACCTGAAATATGTGTTGGTATGTGTACGTATGTATACCTATGTGATCACAACATCTGCCCAGTAAATAGCATTGGCAGAAAGCAAAAGCCCATGATCATGAGGAATTTCTATTGTATTGGTGTATTTGGTTAGTTTAGGAGCCTGCAGTGAAATATTCAGGCAATATGTTTAGCAGTAGCACTGCTTCTGCAAGTAAGGTAATTAGCTGAGAAGTGTTCAAAATGGATTTGAGTTAGTAACCAGAAAAATGTACATATGTAAGTATGAAGTGGTATAGTATTCCATCTTGCAGTTTACAGGATGTGTCCACCTCCAATGGAAAGGAATAAGAAGTTATGTACCTACCATAACGTTCCATGTTAGTTGTCTTCATCTCGCCTTCTTTCTTGCTGTTTGGGATCGGAGCCAATCCTTGGCTCCGACTCGGCCATCTTCAATAGCTCGAGAGCTGTTTACTGGCTCAAGGCTACCCCTTATCCCATAATGCCTAGTGATAGCTACCCAGATCTCATTTGAAATAGCTAAACCAGATATAAGAGAAAAAACAGTTATCAAAAAACTGGTTGTTCCCAGCATAGTTTAGGAAGACCTGGACAGAAGAATAACAATAAAAGAATACTCAGCCAGTGAAAAAAGGAGCGCCTCTCAATCCACTAGGACGGGGGACGGAAGGAAGGATGCAAGAAAAAAGGTGAGATGAATACAACTAACATGGAACGTTATGGTACGTACATAACTTCTTAATGTTAAGTTGTCTATCTCACCTTCATTCTTGCTGTTTGAGACAGCGTCCCTAGCACCTAACACCCTGGATGGCTCAGTGGAACAGACTCTTCAAAACAGTGGAACCAAAGTCAGCTCTGCTCCGGGAGACCATATCCACCTTGTAATGAGAGAAAAGGTATGAGGGTTTGCCCATGTGGCAGCTGCACAGATGGAATCCATGGGCAACCTAGACTGAAAGGCTACGGAGGTGGCTAATGCCCTAGTAGAATGACCTTTCAGTTTAATTGGTAACTCTTTGTTCCTTAACTGATAAATAAAAGTAATAGTGTGGGACAACCATCTGGATAAGGTCACCTTGGAAACTGGGAGACCTTGTTTGTTTAAGGCATAAGAAAGGAATAATTGGTCTGACTTTCTTATTTCTTTAGTTCTGTGCAGGTAAAAACACAATTGTCTATGAACGTCCAATTGATGAAGTTTGCACTCTGCCTTATTGCTTTGATTTGGGAAGAACACAGGGAGATCTATAGATTGGTTTAAATTATTTTCTGAGCAGACTTTAGGAAGAAATGAAGGATTAGTCCTCAGAGCAACTCTGTCCTTGGGAAACACCGGGTAGGGAGGACGAACACATAGTGCCTAGAGTTCTGAGACATGCCTAGCTGAAGTGATAGCTACCAGAAAGAGTGTCTTCCAAGATAGAAACTTGATGGAGCAGGAAGCTGCTGGTTCAAAAGGGGACAAAATTAAAGAAGTTAGGACTAAATTAAGGTCCCAAGGGGGAGGAGGATCTCTCACTGGAGGTCTAAGAAGAGATGTTCCTCTCAAAAAAGCTTTACAGGGCTTATGAGACATAATGTTAGAATCTGACCAACCAATATGAAAATTAGAAATGGCCGCTAATTGCACCCTAATCGTAGAGGAAGCGGCCCCGGAGTGAAACAGTTGTGACAGGAATTCTAGAATTCTGTGGAGTGGGGCTGAGAAGGGATTCACATTTCTAGACTCCGCCCAACAAGAAAAACGTTTCCATTTGTTAGCATAAGTTTTTCTCGTTGTAGATTTGTGAGAGGAGACGATAATCTCACGTACTGCTGTGGAAATGCTGGGAAGCCTGGCTAAGGTTGGAAGTGGAGCAACCAAGCTGTGAACTGGAGAGTTTGGAGGGACTGATGCAACCCGCCTGATTCATGAATCAGGAGATCTGGAATTGGGTCCAGAGTCCAGGGTTGATCGAGAAGGTAATGGTGCAGGAACGGGAACCATATCGGTCAAGGCCAGTAGGGGGCAATGAGGATCATTTTGCAACCCAACGATTTTGCTTTCTGTATGAGTTTCGGTATCAGGGGAAATGGAGGAAAAGCATAAAGAAGTCTCTGAGGCCAATCATGGACTAGAGCGTCTCTGGGTATGTGACCTGGAAGCGGAAGAAAGGAGAAGTAGTTGCTGCATTTGCTGTTGAAGGGGGTGGCAAAAAGATCACAGCAAGGCTGTCCCCATTTGCGGAAAATAAGATCCGCAACTTCCTGATTCAGAGACCACTCGTGAGGCATGAGGATAGCTTTGATCAGCCTGTCCACTATGACGTTGGATCTCCCAGGGATGTGCGTCGCAATCAGAAAACGTTAGGAGGAAATCGCCCACTGCCAAACTCTGAGTTCTTCTCAACACAGGGGGTAGGATCTGGCTCCGCCCTGCTTGTTGATGTACCACACCACTGACGTGTTGTCTGTTTGAATTGCAATGGTCCCGGAAGGAAGAGAGTCTTGAAGAGCTTGCAAAGCTAAGAGCACGGCTCTCATTTCTAGGACATTTATATGCAGATGGTACTTCTGAGGTTGCCAAATGCCTTGGACTGTCCTGCCCGGATAATGCCCCCACCCTATCAGGGAGGTGTCTGTCGTCACTGTGGCTACCGGAGGGGGTTGTATGAAAGGTCTTCCCTGAGTAACTAATGGGGAGACCATCCACCAAGAAAGGTGTCTTTTGCATGCCTCCGTGATAAGGATCATGTGAGACATGGGTAGCTCTTGGAAGGACCACTGTGTGAAAAGAAGCCACTGAAGAATTCTCATGTGGAAGTGCACTAATGGGATTAGAAGAATAGCCGCTGCCATGGAGCCCAGAGATTAAAGGACATACCTGACTTGGATCCTTTTGCTCTGCATTAGAATTTGCATTTGTTGGCGAATTGTGGATATTCTTTCTAGTGGTAAACTTGCGAACATATCTCTTGTGTTTAAGTCTGCTCTTATGTAAGTGAAAGACTAACAGGGCAACAAGGCAGATTTTTCAAAATTTATTGTAATACCTAGCTGGGTGCAGGATGTGATTGTATAATCTCGCGCTTGTAGGAGTTGATGCCTGATGGTAGCAGTGAGGAGCCAGTCATCTAGATATGGAAACACCTGGAATCCTTGATGTCTCAGGTGAGCCGTGACCACTGCCATACACTTGGTGAACACCCTGGGGGCTGTGGTGAGACAAAAGGATCTGAACTGGTAATGACTGGCCCCCACCTGAAAGCAAAGAAATCTCCTGGAGCGTCTGTCCATCTTGATATGGTAGTACACGTCCTGAAGATCTATCGAGTACATCCAATTGTCCTGACCCAGAAAGGGTAGAATGGACTGTAGCGTGACCATCCGAAACTTTTTTCTTTGCACAGACTTGTTTAGTCTGCTGAGATCTAGAATCGGTCTCCAGTCCCCTATCTTTTTTGGTACCAGAAAGAACCTTGAGTAAGTTCCGGATCCATGCTGGTCTGCGGGGACTTCCTGGATGGCTCTTTTTTCTAGCAGTTTTGAAACTTCTATTACTGCTTGCTCCTTCAGATTGGGTGGCACATCTGGAAGGATTTTGTTTGACTGTAAGGAGGGTTGATGGAAGGGAATTTTGTAACCTCCGGATATAATGGACCGTACCCATCTGTCTTTTGTTAAATTTAGCCAGGCTTTTGGGTACAGTGAAAGTCTTCCCCCGACTGCCTCCAGAGGTGAGCAGCCGGGCAACCTTTCAGGGATGCTGGAAGGGCTTATCAAAGAAAGATTCTCTGTTGCCCTGGTTCTGCGGACCACCTCTGCCACGAGGGCGACATCTATTATTACTGTTTCCCCCTCTGCCTCTGGAGGAAAAATCACTACGTGTGTCAGGCAAGGCTCCCTGAGATTTATGGAACCACATTTTCCCACTCTTCTGACCCTTGGGGTAAGGTCTAGAGGAAATTGAAAAACAGACTCCCACAGCAGAGAGAGTCTTGCTTTCTTGCTCACACCTAGTCAACGTGTCTTTCACCTCTGGCCCAAAGAGAAAGGAGCCATCAAAGGGGGTATTGGTGAAGGACACTCGAAAGGGTTCCGCAAAGTGACAGCCACATCACGCATGCCTCCTAAGGGCTACACCCATGCCCGTGGTTCTACTTGCTCCATCGGCTGCTTAGGAAATATAACGTTCCATGTTAGTTGTCTTCTCTCGCCTTCTTTCTTGCTGGATGGGTTCGGAGCCGATCCTCGGCTCCGACTCGGCACTTGCTTTAGCTCGAGAACTCCTTTTACCAGCTCGAGGCAACCCTATATCCCATGATGCAAGGCGGAACTACCTCAGATCTCGTTTGGTAGCTAACTTACCCTGCTAAAGACTATCCTAAAAGAATTAGGAACAATGGTTCCTAAAAGAGATCCTCCTAACAACGAACCGGAGGAAACAATCTAATAGGAACTCTCCAAGATCTGTCCAGGCCAGGGGGAAGGAGGGAGAGACGCAAGAAAGAAGGCGAGAGAAGACAACTAACATGGAACGTTATGGTAGGTACATAACTTCTAAATGTTAAGTTGTCAATCTCGCCTTCATTCTTGCTGGATGGGACCGCGTCCCTAGCACCTGTATCCCAGGTGGCTCAATGGAACAGACTCTTGAGAACTGTGGAACCAAAACTGGCCCTATCTCTAGAGGCCAAGTCCAACTTGTAATGAGAAACAAAGGTAAGAGGCGTGGCCCAAGTAGCTGCTGCACAAATGGTATCAATGGGTAGTCTATCCTGAAAAGCTGCAGAAGTGGATAGACTCCTGGTTGAGTGTGCTTTAGGCTTAGAAGATAGCTGCTTGCCCCTGAGAGAGTATACATAGGAAATAGTGGAAGTCAACCATCTGGATAAGGTCACTTTAGATACTGGAAGACCTATCCTGTTTTCTGCATAGGAGACAAATAATTGGTCCGATTTTCTGAATTGTTTAGTTCTATACAAATAGTACCTGAGCTGACGATGGACATCCAAAAAATGCAGTTTTTGTTCAGCTCTGTCGGAATAGTTTGGGAAAAAGACTGGTTGGTCTATAGAATGGTTAATGTTGGTTTGAGATACGACTTTGGGAAGAAAGGAAGGGTTAGTTCTTAATGATACCCTGTCCTTATGAAAAACCAAATAAGGGGAACGAATGCAGAGAGCTTGAATCTCGGAAACCCTTCTTGCAGAAGTGACAGCCAGTAAAAATATAGTTTTCCAGGTCAATAACTTCAAAGAACATGAAGCAGACGGTTCGAAGGGAGGTAGTATCAAGGATGCCAACATTAAGTTCAGATCCCATTGCGGAGGAGGATGCTTTATAGGTGGTTTTAGGAGGAAAACTCCTCTGAGAAAGGCCTTGCATAACCTATGAGACATAATGTTATTGTCATGCAGGCCAACATGATACTTAGAAATAGCAGCCAGTTGTACTTTGACTGTAGATGACGAGGATCCTGAATGAAAAACCTCCGCCAGGAAATCTAAAACCGAATGTACAGGAGCAGTAAAGGGGTCAATATTTCTAGAATTCGCCCAAATAGAAAAACGTCGCCACTTGCTAGCATATACAGTCCTAGTGGACGACTTCAAGGAAGAGACTAAAATGTCTCTGAGTCCGAAATCATCGGTAGCCTGGCTAGGGTAGGAAGTGGAGCAACCAAGCAGTGAGGTTGAGAGAATGAATGGCCCGGTGCTGCTGACCCGATTGGTGGATCAAGAGATCCGGAACTGGGTCCAGATGCCAGGGCTGCACCAGAAGATGACGATGCAGAGACGGAAACCAAATTTGTCGAGGCCAATATGGGGCAATGAGGATCAACTTGGCTCTCAAAATGGTGGCTTTCTGAATGACTTGTGGAATCAAGGGAAAAGGAGGAAAAGCGTGAAGTCCCGGGCCAATCCTGGGTTAGAGAGTCTCTCAGAGGTTGGCCTGGAAGGGGAAAGAGAGTGAAGAAATCGGGCACTTGTTGTTTTGAGGAGTAGCAAAAGATCGCAACAAGGAGTGCCCCACTTCAGAAAAATCTGATCCACTACAGATTGATTGAGAGACCACTCGTGAGGCATCAGAATGGATCTGCTCAGCCTGTCCGCTAATAGGTTGGACCTGCCGGGGATGTGCGTTGCTATCAGAAACCGCTGAGAAGAGATCGCCCACTGCCAAAGTCTGAGAGCTTCTCGACATAACGGATAGGACCTGGTCCCGCCCTGCTTGTTGATGTACCAGACTACGGACATGTTGTCCGTCTGTACTGCAATAGTCCCCTTGGGAAGAAAGTCGTTGAGGGCTTGCAACGTTAAAAGCACTGCTCTCATCTCCAGGACATTTATGTGCAGATGGTATTCTATGGGTTGCCACGTCCCGTGGACCATCCTGCCCTGATAATGCCACCCCCCACCCGATCAGAGAGGCATCCGTAGTGACTGTGGCAACTGGAGGAGGGGGAATAAAGGGTCGGCCCTGATGAAGAAGAGGGGAAGATATCCACCAGTTCAGATGAGCTCGGCACAACTGTGTTACCAAGATTTCGTACCTCATCGGGAGACTGTGATACGACCACTGCGTGAATAGCATCCACTGCAGAAGACGCATGTGGAAGCGAGCCAGAGGTAGAAGAACAATGGCCGCAGCCATAAGACCTAGAACCTTCAGTATAAATCTGGCTTTGATCTTGTTGCTTTGCAAAAGAAGCCGAACAAATTTTTGGATGTCCAGAATTCTTTGATCTGTTAGTCTGGCTAACATTTTGACGGTGTTTAATTCTGCGCCTATAAAGGTGATAGATTGGCAAGGCAGCAGAGAAGATTTTTCGAAGTTTACTGAGATTCCCAAACTCCTGCAAAGCTGTAGAGTGTAGTCTCTGGACTGAAGGAGCTGACACTTGGTGGCGGAGAGGAGCCAGTCGTCCAAATAGGGAAACACCTGGAATCCTCGACGTCTCAGATGAGCTGTGACCACTGCCATGCATTTGGTAAACACTCTGGGGGCTGAAGTGAGGCCAAAGGGCAGGGCTCTGAATTGGTAATGACTGGTCCCTAGCCGAAAGCAGAGAAACCTTCTGAAGCGTCTGTGAATCTTTATGTGATAGTACGCATCCTGAAGGTCTATAGAGCACATCCAGTTGTCTTTGCCCAGAAAGGGCAGAATGGACTGAAGCGTGACCATCCGGAATCTTGCCTTCTTGACAAATCTGTTCAGATTGCTCAGGTCTAATATTGGTCTCCAATCTCCCGTCCTTTTGGGGACCAAAAAGAATCTGGAGTAGATGCCGGATCCTACCTGGTCTGCTGGCACAGTCTGGACGGCTCTTTTTTCTAGGAGCTTTGAAACCTCCTGTTCTGCCAAATCCCTTTGACCGGGTGAGATGTCTGGAAGGGATTGTAGAGGCAGGAAACCTTCAAGGGGATTTTGTAACCCTCGGATATAATTGACTGTACCCATATTTCTTGAGATAGGGATTGCCAGGCTACTGGGTACAGCGAAATCCTTCCCCCGACTGCCTCCAAGGGTGGACAGTCGGGCAACACCTCAGGGATGCTGAAAGGGCTTCTCAGGAAGAGACTCCCTGTTGCCCTGGTTCTGAGGACCCCCCCTGCCTCTAGGGCGGCATCTATTATTGTTACCCCCTCTGCCTCTGGGGGTAAACTGACCACGTGTGTCCGGTGTAGCTCCTTGGGCTTTACGGAACCACATCTTCCCCCCCTTCTGACCCTTGGGGTATGGTCTAGAAGGAGTGGAAAATTGGACTCCAACGGCAGAAAGAGTTTTACCGTCCTGCTCACACCTGGTCAAGGTATCCTTCACCTGAGGTCCGAACAAAGCCGAACCATCAAAGGGGGTATTAGTGAAGGACGCCTTAAAGGGGTCCGCAAAATTACAAAGCCGCATCCAGGCTTGAAGAGCAACTCCTGTGCCTGCAGCCCTGCTCGCTCCATCGGCCGCATAGGATATGAGCCGCATGGAGGAGTTAGATATGGAATTCAGGATAGCAAGCTGCGAGGCAATCTTTTCCTGCGCCCCAGCAGCAGAAGGATCCTGGACTACTTCTCCCAGTTCCTTGAGAATATCTCGTTGAAGCCTGGTGAAGTGACAAAGATAATTCAGCGAACGCATAGCAAAGGTCGCTGAAGAAAACATCCGCTTTCCATACCTGTCCATGGTCCTAGAGTCCTTATTAGGAGGATGGACAGGTACTGTAGGATCCGCCAGTTCCTTCTTAGTGGCAGCTGCCACCACCATAGCATCCACCGAGACACCCTTGGAAAGGAACTGTTTGTCCGAAGGGGCTGTAATGAATTTGGATGGCCTTCTGGGGACAGGTTCCACAGAATCTGGAGCCGCCCACGCCTTACGAGCCACTACCTGCATAAGTGGGTCAAAAGGCGGAGACACCCAGGAGGTGGAGGGTCGGGATCCAAAAGCCTCCAGGTATACCGACTCATCCTCGGAGGGGTCAATGGAGGGCCAATTCCCCCTCTGTTTGAGGAGCTCAAGGATGTCTGAAAAGGAGACATCCTCAGAGGGGGACCGTGGGGAACCCTCCAACTCATCTAAGTCGGTATCAGATGTAGTAGACTCAGGGGAGTCTGTGTGTTTCCTCTTACACGTCCTCTTCCGAGGGGGTTCCCCTGCAGGATCAGGAGAAACCTCGGAAGAGGAGGAAATTCCCAGTGGGGAAACCTGGGGCGATGGATCCCTGGGCCTGTGAGCAAGAGGCTGGCAAGAGGCATCTGCAGGCACTGAAGAGGGAGGAGCTAGAGGAATGGACCGTTGACCAGGCTCAGAGGCCAGGACACTCCTCATCACCTCAAAGGCTCCTCTCCCCGGGAGGCCGGAACACACCTGCTCCGAAGAAACAGGAATGGCCGGCTCCAAAGAGAGACAAGGCTCCGAGGCCGATGTCGGTGCCGAGCTTACCAAGGCCGAAGCCCCGAGAGGGAGAGCGGGGTCGGACAAGGGTCCGATGCCACTAGCCCCCTCGGAGCCGACAGTGGAAACCCGACGACCGGATCCCTCCAAGGAAGGTCTCAAGGAGGAGATCGGAGCCGAGGACGACGGAGCCGAAGGATGTATCGGCTCCGGCATCGAAACAGTCGCTGCCCAAGAAGCTCTGGCTCCGAACTGCGGTGTGGAGTCGGAGGAGGAAGTTCAAGGATTGGGGCTATAGCCGAAGTCTGTTGAGACGGGCTATGGAGCATTTGGGCCAGTGCCTGAGACTTCAACAGTCTGCTTACCACCCTCTCTAAATTGTGGTCAGACAGCCTGGAAGATCTCGAAGATCGGCTCCGATGGCTCCGCTCCGACAAAAGAGGAGACCCCGGAGCCGAGTGGATACTCAGTATAGAAGGGGACCGGGATCTCTACGGTCGAAGCCATCGGAGCCGAAGTCCCTTGAACCCAGATGGAGCCGAGGATATCTCGGCTCCGATGCTGATAAAGTGTCGGCTCCAGCCGAGCCGACAAGGCCACAGTAGTCAGGTGGAGCGGCCGGCGCCGAACCCACTACTTCAAAGAAGATGTCGGCTCCAGCCGAGCCGATATCGGCCCGACGGAGCCACCGAGGAGGCTTGGACACTGTAGCCTGAGCCTTCGTGGTTTAGGAGGTTTTCCTGACCCTAATTTAGGAGGAGAACCTTCTGGCTTAAGTAAGCCTCGGAGGATGAGTTTATTCCTCCTTTCCTGCAGGACTCTCTGGCTAAAAGCATGACATAAAGCACAGGAGTCCTGCAGGTGCAAAGGCCCCAGGCAATAAACACAAGAAGTGTGACCGTCTGTCAGAGACATTTTCTGACAGCACTGGTCACACTTCTGAAGCCTGAGACCTTGCCTTCTTTGACATCCTAGGAGGATGGAAACACAAACAATCCCAACAAACACACAAATTAATCCCTTACACAAACACACAGGAAGGGAATAACCAATGGGGAATTAGGCCTGACTAAAAAACTTTAGATAAAGAATTATAAAAGGTTTAAAAACAAGGGAATAGGGTGGGCTGTAACTAACTACAGACTAAACTGACACTAAAAGGGAAAATTAAACCCCTAACTACACTTTTTCTTATTTCACAAGAAAAAACTTACCTCAGCTGGCAAAGGAGACCTCTTTCGCTAAGCAGCAAACGAGATCTGAGGTAGTTCCGCCTTGCATCATGGGATATAGGGTTGCCTCGAGCTGGTAAAAGGAGTTCTCGAGCTAAAGCAAGTGCCGAGTCGGAGCCGAGGATCGGCTCCGAACCCATCCAGCAAGAATGAAGGCGAGATTGACAACTTAACATTTAAGCGTCGCTAGCTGGGAAGCTACTTTGGCTTGTGTTCCCTCAGCTATAGGATCTTGAAGGGTATCTCCAAGCTCTTTAAGGAGATCCCTTGAAGTAGAGTATAGATAGTTCAGTGACCTCATGGAGAAGGTCGCTGAAGCAAACACTCGCTTTCCGTACCTGTCCATCGTCCTAGACTCCTTGTTAGGGGGATGAACAGATGAAGAGATCTCTGCTATCTCTTTTTTGGTGGCTGCTGCTACCACCATGGCATCAATGGGCACACCTTTACAAAGGAATTGCTTATCCAGGGGGGCTGTAATAAATTTACTAGGTCTCCTCGGAGTTGGTTCCACTGTGTCCGGAGCTGACCAAGTCTTACGAGCCACTACGAACATAAGTGGGTCGAAAGGCGGAGAAACCCAAAAGGTGGAAGGTCAGGAAAGTACAGTTTTGTACCTACCATAAATGTAGATGTCCAATAGGTATGCATCTGCAGTCATAACATATGGGTTGTCCTGCCTCAGGCAGCCCTTTGGTCGGCCGGATTCCAAAGTCTGGGTCTGGCCTCGGCTGATGTCGCACTTTCCCCGACGTCAGAGCGTCTGGGGTATAAAAGCATCAGCCGACGCCATTTTCCTCAGTTTTTCTTGCCCCAGATGCCAGGTGCCCTCTAGGAAGGCTAAATTTGGATAAATGCTGAAAAGTTCCAAACATTTGCAAATTATATACATGTATAAACAAACAAATACACCATAATATATTCCCCCAGCTAGCTGAAAGAGGGGTAAGTACCCTAGGAATACCACAGAGGGGAAGGAGGGTTGCAAACCCTGCTCGGGATCTGGAGTATAAAGGTAGATTGTAATGCTTGGCAAATGTATGCACGGAGCTCCAAGTAGCAGCTTCTAAAATGTCCTTGGTAGCCACCCCTCGTAGGAAAGCTGTAGTGGTGGCTGTGGCCCTTGTTGAGTGAGGCCTAATATTTTCAGGAACTGTCTTTCCATGAAAGGAGTAACAAAAGCGAATGCAATTTCCTATCCATTTTGAAATTGTCTGTTTGGAAATTGCTCTTCCTTGCACCCCAGTTGCATATGCTACAAAAAGTTGGTCAGTTTTTCTGCTAGTTTTCGTTCTGTCCAAATAGTAGCGTAGTTGTCTGTGTATATCCAGGGTGTGCAAAAGTTTTTCCCCTTTGTTCTGTGGGTTAGGGAAGAACGTAGGCAAGTGAATAGCTTGGTTCAAGGATACCCTAGATACCACCTTTGGCATGAAAGTAGGATTGGTTCTTAGTGACACTCTATCCTGGTGAAAAATAAGAAAAGGCTGCACTGCCATTAATGCTTGTAACTCAGATACTCTTCTTGCTGAAGTGATTGCCAGAAGGAATGCAGTTTTCCAAGATAGAAACTGTAGGTCTGTTGATGCTGCTGGTTCAAAAGGAGGTAGTGTCAGTTTTTCCAGCACAAAATTGAGATCCCATGCAGGTAAAGGGCGTCTTCTTGGAGGTTTAACATTTTTGATCCCTCTCAAAAATTGCCTGAGAAGAGGGTGTGAGAAGATAGGTGGATCCATATTGTATTCTTCTGAAATTGCTGAAGCATGAATCTTAATGGAAGAATAAGACAGGCCATTGTGGAACAATTCTGCTAAGTATTCTAGGATGTGTGCTAGGTTTGCCACTGTGACATCTGTGCCCTTTGATATGCTCCAAATGAGAAATCTCTTCCATTTAGCTGAGTATGTCTTCCTTGTGGAAGGTCTGCGAGCCTCCAGGATAATGTCCTTCACCCTCTGAGATAAAATAGTTTGGTTGGGATTTAAGGAATTTTCCAGGCAGTTAGCTGCAATGTTTTCAAGTTGGGATGCAGGGTCCTGAAATTGTTCTGCGTTAGAAGAAGAGGCCATAGGGGAAGAGGCCATGAATTTGCCTGAGACATGCTTCTCAATAGTGGGTACCAGTGTTGTCTTGACCAGTCCAGAGCTATTAGTATCACTTTTGGCTGTTCCTCCCTGATCTTCAGTAGAACCTTGTACATCAATGGGAGAGGTGGAAAGGCATATACTGTTAGGGCATTCCAGCTGAAAGAGAGAGAGCCCACCCTCCATGCTTGTGGGTGGTATGTCCTTGAGCAGAATGTCTTCAGTTCGTGGTTGAGTGGGGAGGCGAACAGATCTATCTCCGGCATTCCCCATGTCTTTGTTATGAGTTTGAAGATGTCTGGATGCAGCATCCATTCGTGTGCATCCATGGTAGTTCTGCTTAAGCTGTCTGCTAGTGCATTTTCTTTTCCTGGTACGAATTTGGCCTGCAGTTGGATATTGAGATTCAGGCATAGATTCCACAGATTCATAGCCATCCGGCATAGAGGGTAGGAATGTGTGCCTCCCTGTTTGTTTATGTACCACATGACCGTGGTGTTGTCTGTCCTTATTAACAGATGCCCTTGTTGGAGGAAGGGTCTGAATGCCTCGATTGCATGCCTCACTGCCAGCATTTCCTTTTGGTTTATGTGCATGCTTAGCTGCCCTTGAGGCCATAGGCCTTGGATACGTTTGTCCTCCATGTGTGCTCCCCATCCTCAGTCTGAGGCGTCCGTGGTGGTGGTCTGCCTTGTTTTTGGTTTGTTGAAAGGCAACCCTCTGTTGGACTGGCAGGCCTGAGCCCACCACAGGAATTCCTTTTGAAGGCATGGAATGATTGGTATCATGGTTTCTAGACTGTGACTGTGTTGAGACCATACACTCCTTAGGTACCATTGTAATTTCCTCATATGCAGCCTGGCATGTGGGATTAAAATTGTGCAGGATGCCATGTAACCCAGGGCCTGCAGGACTTTCCTTGCAGTAAGCTGAGTTTGTCTTGTCAGAATCATGAAGTAATCTGGAAGTTGTTTTTGTTTTTCTTCTGTGAGAAAAGCCATCTGGGTGATTGTGTCCAGATCTGCACCCAAAAAGGTTATCCTTTGGGATGGTACTAGTGTTGACTTTTGGATGTTGACTGTGTATCCCAAGGTCTGTAGCAGGTGAATGGCACAGGCCAAGTCCTTTAACAATTTTTTTCTTGTTGTCCGCTTGTATTAGGCAGTCGTCCAGGTATGGATAAATTTGAATTCCCTGAAGTCTGCAATGTGCAATTACTGATGCCAGGCATTTCGTGAATACTCTGGGCGCAGTAGATAAGCCAAAGGGCAATGCTGAGAACTGATAATGCTCTGATCCTGCAAGAAATCTGAGGTGTCTTCTGCAATCTGGTTGGATAGGGACGTGCAGGTATGCCTCCTTGAGATCTAGAGTCACCAGCTAAGACTCCTTGCCCAACATGGGAAGAAGTTGCTGTAGGGTCAGCATTTTGAATTTTGGCACAATGAGATAAGTGTTCAGTGCGGACACGTCGAGAATAGGCCTCCATTGGTTTTCTTTTCTTGGTACAAGGAATAGTCTGGAGTAAAATCCTTGGCCTTGTTCTGTACCTGGTACCCTTTCTATAGCTTTCATCTGAAGTAAATTGCTGATTTGTATTAAAGCCTCTGCCTTCTGGTTTGGTGGAAGGTTTGGCATTCCCCTTCTTTTTGGCAAAGTTTGGAAGTGAAACCTGTATCCTTTGTCTATTATTTGCAATGTCCATGTATCCTTTGTAATGCAATGCCAGTTTTTTGAGAATAAAGCTAGCTTTCCGCCCAAGGGTGCTTCCAGTTGATCCCTGGTAGGCAGAATCAGAGTCAAGTCATTGGGTCTGTCCTGTAGTAGTGGTTGTAGTTGTAGCTGTTGCACTACTCCTCTGGTTGGCAGGCTGCCACTGACGGCCTCTGTAGGGGCCCTTCGATTGACCTCTGCCTCTAGGGCGCCTGTTCCTGCCTCTCTGGGCTCTGGACGAGTCTGGAAAGGACCAATTCTTTGTAGGCCAGTTTCTGCTGAACCTCGGTGGTTGAACTTGCAGGAAATCTTTAACTGTTTGCACAGATTTTGCTTTTTCTTCAACCTTTTTTAGAATCTCCTGTGCAGGGGAGCCAAATAAATTTTGTTTCTCCATTGGAGCATCGAGGAGTTTAGCTTTGACATGGTCTGGCAAAGATTGCTCCTTCAGCCAGGCATGCCTACGAATAACTGCCCCAGTCATAGCTGATCTAAATGAAGCCTCCCAGTGCATCATAGCCACATTTTAAAAAATGATTACTAACCTGTTGTGAGTTATGTACCAAATCCTGAAGGGATTTACGGTCTAAGGGCTCAGGAGAAGAAAGTTTCTTATTCAGTTGATCTAACAAAAATTCTTGGTATTGTATCATATGGAATTGACAGTTTAATGCCCTGGCAGAAAGAGTAGCAGATGTATAAACCTTTTTTCCCCATCTCTCTAAAGCTCTAGACTCTCTTTCAGAGGGTAGGGGATTTTTGGCAGTTGCGGCTGCAACCCCTTTAGGGCCCTGAGAAATAGTTTCTGGGTCTGCAGCATGGTCTTTATACAGATGGAAATGAGAATCCGGGACCCTGTAATATCTGTCAGGTTTGGCAGGGGCTGGAGGAAGAGAATCAGGGGCTGTACTGACATCATTGTGCACATCATCAATTACATTTAGAACAGGAGGTATAGCTAAGGGCCTATGCTGAGGCAAATGCAAAAAGGTCCTTAATCTTTTTCTAGAATCAGAGAAATCCTGACCTTGCCATTGAAAGTGCTCTCTCATGGAGTGTAAAGTCTCCCCAAAGGAAAATTCTTCAGGAGGGGAGGCCGAAGGGATAGATTCCTCTGCATCTGTATCCTCATAAGGCGAGTAAGCCCCTTCCTGGTGGTCTGACAAATCAGATCCATCCGTGGAGTAATCTGAGGAGTGAGGTTTAGAGGGGTCAGTCCTGGGCCTTTTGTCTGGAGGAGGTTGAGAGGCCCTGTCTGGGTGAGGTTGTGAACCCCTAATTAAGGAGATAAGGTCCTCAGCAAGGCTGAGAATCTGTGAACTAGAGGAAGGCCTCTGGGATGTAGATTTGGCAGGCAAAGCTTTTGAAAGTTTGGCAGCTTTAGCCCTGGAGAAGGCCTTAATAGACATAGAAGCTGGGGGCCTAGCTGCCCCACGTGCAGGGGTAGAAATGTCCAAAGGTATGGTGTCGGACAAGTCCTGAACATTAGCTTCGGTAGGGAGTTCTGAAGCCGACTCAGCCGGGGCCTCTCTGGCCTCGGTGGTCGGACGTATGGTTTTGGAAATAGGAATCGGCGTGGACTCGGTTTCGGCCGAAACCAATACACTCGCGGTAGGCCTAGCCGTGGTTTCAGCCGAAACCGCGGGCCGCGAATGTCGGTCCTTTTCCTTGCGTTTTTTGACCATATGCGAAGTCGGAGTCTCAGACGGCATTTTATAAGCAAAAGCGGCTCCAAAAAATTCCTCTCCAAACTCCGACCGGCGTCTAAGAGTCCGTCGGTTGAAGGAGGCACAGGCTAAACAAGCTGATACATCGTGGTCTGGGCCTAAGCAAGGAAGGCAGTAAGAATGGAAATCCTTATGAGGTATTTGTTTCCCACAAGTTAAACAATTATTTACTTTGTCTGACATCGGCTGAGGCAGGAAAGAGTCCCCAACGGGGTACTTAGCTTTTTTCGAAGTCTTTGGTAGCTGAAATCTCTGGATCTGACCGACCGGCACTTGCGAACAGTGTCTGCTTCGGGCACCGCGCGGCAAGAAAGACTGAGGAAAATGGCGTCGGCTGATGCTTTTATACCCCAGACACTCTGACGACGGGGAAAGTGCGACATCAGCCGAGGCCAGACCCAGACTTTGGAATCCGGCTGACCGAAGGGCTGCCTGAGGCAGGACAACCCATATGTTATGACTGCAGATGCATCCTTGAAGGACATCCAAAAGCATCCAGGAATACAGACTCATTCTCGGTAGAGGCTAGGGGATTTCAGTTCCCCCTCTGCCTAAGCATTTCCAGGATGTCTGAGAAGCAAACATCTTCAGAGGGGGATCTCGGGGACCCTTCCGATTCATCTAAGTCTGTATCAGAAGTGACAGACTCAGGGGAGTCAATGTGCTTCCTCTTGCACTTCCTCTTCCGAGGGGGCTCCTCTGAGTGATCAGGGGAGGCCTTGGAAGAAGAGGAAATACCCAATGTGGTGTCCTGGAGCATTGGTTCCCCACGCTTGGGGTCTGGAGGAGGAGCAGAGGTTGGCAGAGGCACTATGGGGGACGGAGCTGCTGGGGCTGGTAGTAGAGCTGACTCGGGGGACAGCACACTCCGCATGACCTCAAAGGCATCCTTGCCTCGAGGCAGAGAAAGCTCCAGTTCCAAAGATATAGGAATCTTTCTCTACGCCGAGGGGGACGGCTCCGAGGCCGATGTTGGAGCCGAGCTCACCTGCGCCGATGCTCCAAGAGGGAGAACAGGGTCAGACAAGGGTCCGATGCCACTCGCCCCCTCGGAGATGACGAGGGAGCCTCGGCATCTAGATCCCTTGATGGAAGGTACCATGGAGGTAATCGGAGCTGACGTCAGAACCGAAGGGTATATGGTTATCAGAGCCAACGGTTCCACTACTTGAACCCCAACGAACTCCGGCTCCGAACTCATTGGAGTCGGAGGAGGAACATCAAGTGAAGTGGATGGAGCCAATACCTGTTGAGGAGGGCTGGACAATAATTTAGCTAGTGTCTGCGACTTTAGCAACCTACTGACTATTCTCTTCAGATCGTGGTCCGACAGCCTAGAGGATCAAGAGGAGTGAGAGGATCGGTGACTACGCTCACTTTGAAGTAATGGAGACCAAGGAGCCGAATGCACCGACTCTAAGAAGGGGGGCCTCAGCTTCTTGTGGCTCCGAAGCATCCGATGGAGCTGACGGGGAGGTTGTCTTGTCGGTGCCAGCCGGAACCGACTTAGAAGGTAAATCCTGCACAGGAGTCGGCTCCGAGGGTGGAGCCCACGGCTTAGTGGATTTCGGGGATTTCACTGGCTGTGAACTCTTTGCCGGTGAATCCTGGGGTTTTAACAGACCCCCTAAGAATCAGTTTGTTCTTATGCTCCTGCAGGATTCTTGGACTAAAAGCATGGCAAATAGAACAAGAGTCCTGCAGGTGAACAGCGCCCAAACAGTAGACGCAACTAGTGTGCCCATCTGTCAGAGACATTTTCTGACAGCATGAGTTACACTTCTTGAATCCAGAAACCTTAGCTTCCGTAGACATGACTGTACCAAAAAAAGGGAAGACTAAGTAAGTAAATACAGACAAAAAAAAAAAAAAAAAAAACACTACTACACTACACAAAACACACCAGTACTATCTATAACTATGAAGGAAATCTAAGATATAATATAATTAAATATTATTATATATATATATATATATATATATATATATATATATATATATATATATATATATATATATTTTTTTTTTTACAATAAGGAAAAAAAGAAGTAGGAGAGCCTGTAAGTTAAATGGCTAGCCTAGGGATGGGGGAGGGGCAGACAACTCTCTAACTTAAACAAGTTCTGTCAAAAAAGGTAGAGACACTATAGAAAAAATAACTACAACACGTATAACTAACTCTAAATAGAAAGGATACTAGAAAATTTAAATTCTAAGGAAAGTTTACACAAAAAGGTAAATATACGAGCCTGAGCCAGAAAAACGACACCCTCGCAGCTGAAGCGGCAAATGAGATCTGGGTAGCTATCGCTAGGCATTATGGGATAAGGGGTAGCCTCGAGCCAGTAAACAGCTCTCGTGCTATTGAAGATGGCCGAGTCGGAGAGGAGGATTGGCTCCAATCCTAAACAGCAAGAATGAAGGCAAGACAGACAACTTAACATCACTATATTACATTTATTTTATTTATTTATTTATTTCCAGTTTGATAACCGGGGAGGTCCACTGGGTCCAAAGGGCCCATTTTCAGTGGAGGCCTGGGAAGAAAAGCTCCATATTAAAAACAATTGCACAAATTAAACAATTAAAACAAGCAAGCATGGAATTATACATTTGTACAATTTGCATAGAATAATGCAAAAAAAAAACACATACATATGAAATACATAAAATAATAATCAAATGAGAAGTAGTGGAATGAGGAGGTGCAAAGAATAAAAAAGACAGGTAGAGAAAAAGAAGAAGAACTAGAGGATGATTCATTTTACGTTCAAGGTCAGAGAGCCATTTGCATGTAGAGCCATTTACAGAGAGTAGGGATGGGAACCTATATACAGTATTTACATAGAGTGTATACAGGGCAGACATTCGTTATATGATAGAAGCTGAGGATGGGGAGCTGTGGAAACAGCAGGATGTAGAGGTGCTTGAAGGAGATCATGTCTAGCTGACATTAGTGGAATTTAGGTAGGAAGAATACAATTACATTTAGCTATATAATGTTTTTTCCTCTAAAAAGGTGCTGCACATCATATTAATTCCTTCTGTCACAGACACCAACTCCTGTGTCATCAGAAGTACTAGCAATCATCATTTGTACTATTCTGAGGATGAAATGGCAATGCTGTTAGTGTCATTAAAAGGATTTATTGTATTACTGTAATTGTACATCCTCTGAGTGTAGTAGGCCCTCAGTACTGTTCATAGGTTGGTACTAGGCTATCGGCCCTAGGGCCTATACAAGCCTAGCCATAACAATTCCCTGGCTATTTCTTCCCACAGTATTTACTTCCTTGGACACCTGTCTAGCAGGATGACTGACGTGATCCCCAGGGTGAGTTTCCTATCTCCCATCCAATCAAGGTTCCTTTGGAAGAGGGCCAAAGAGGCGCTCTGCATGACATGTATGGGCAGTCTATTCCAGAGTGTGTTCTCTATTGTAACCTATAGATTCCCCCCTTTTAATGTTATTTTTTAACCTTATCTCTTACTTTAAATAGTAGTATTAGCCATGTCAAACAAATGCTGCTCAGTTGGAAGTTGTGATATTTTCAGTAGTAGCACTGTTCACCCTGACTTATACAAGATGTCAATGTCCCCTAAGGACAGTGTGGGTGATGGTGCCTGTCATCTTGAGGAAGTCCAAACACATAAACTTGATGCTGACTTCCTGTGATGACACTGCCTACTGGATGCAGGTGATCCTACAAACAATGATCTCACAGTGTTGCATGACTACGACCTCAACTGAGAAGTGCTGCTATATGTAGATGAAGGCTGTCTGCCTTCTTGTAGGTTACATCCCCCCACACTTTTTCCAGTACTTCCTGGGAATCATACAGTGCACAGCATACTCTGTCTTCACAAGTCCAGAGAGTTCCCCAATCTCAACCACATACACTAGTATTTGCGACTTGAATCTGGTAGGTCCTGACTTTTGTGTGCATGGAGGCAGAGATAGCTGTTGTGCTTGCCACCAAACTGCACATGTGTGACCACAGCATTATCCCTGTTCTCTACAGTTCTTATCTACTGATGGAAATCTTCACATAGACCCTGCTGTCTTCTGACCATCTCTAAGTGACACTTTGTAGCAGTGGCCTGAACATGAACACTGTCCCAGCACATCTGCTGCTGGTCAGCTAAGTATTTCTATGTGTCTGTAGCTATCTCTGACATGCCTTAGTCTAGCACACATTTGCACAGATGTTACAGTGGACAATACTATCTCTGAGATGTTAACGTCTTCTAATGGTGTACCTGTGGTTCAGCAAACAATGGTGTTGAGCTACGTGGGGGTCCCAGCCTATACAACCTGCAAAGTAATGCCATCATCTACTTTACTCTGTGAGCCTGTGCCACTGCCTGCAGAATTATATACCTGCCACAGGATGTCTGATCCTGTCAGTACACTTGTCAACTGTTTAACACTGTCCTCAGCTTGTGTCATAAGTATGATAGTTAGGGCATTACCATCAACAAGCATTCTGCTGTCAGCATCTTTGTGGGCTGGCAGAGTGGAATTGCTGTTTTTTGCTTCTGGCAATGTAAGGGAGTAAGTGATGGCACAGTTACTCAGACCTTGGACCACAGTACTGGCTTATATATAACTAGATGATGAGTACACATACTATGCAAACTCTGTCCATGTTCCTACATGACTGAAATGGAGGGAGTGCCTGTTGATAAGTAATGCTATGTGTCAGATATATTCAGCCATCCTCTGCAATATTTTAGGGTATGTCATTTTGCCATAAGGAATGCAATAACCTTCCTGAATGGATTAGTGCAGTTTTTGCTGAGGTTGATATCCGCTGGTGTCCACACCACCTCTGATTATGCCTGTGGCATCCTCATTGGTTTTGTAGTTATCTCCCCTAATGGAAATAAGGTACTCCTCATCAGCTGTTAAAAATATCAGTGTTGGAGGTCTCCCAGTTGGTACTGTTATGGGCCACTTAATTCTCCCTAGCATTTGCTCTTACACATCCCTCCATGTTGTTGTCTCTCTTTCTGCACTGTTTTAATCTGCCCCCCCCCCCCCCCCCCCACAAACATCATTTATATCCAAAACTTCTTGGTTCCATGTCTTACTTCTCTAGGCTTGTTTTGCCCCCCTTTGCCAAAAGGGCATGTGCCATATGGCCTACAAGCCTCCAAGAGGATGTGGTTCTCTTCCTTTCCCAAGGGGTGAAGTTGACCCTCCTTTGTCTAGCTTCCTGCTGCTGCCTCATATTGTCACCTGAAAAAACACATAATGCCCCCACTGAAACTTGAGAAACACACATGAAACCTACTCATCAACCCAACAATACAGCAGTGAAAACATCATCCAAACTGACTGCATGAGTACAGATGGTCAGTCCTGACACCTAAGCTCAATGCCAAAGCATGCCAGTAGCAGCATAATGAAGGAAGACAAGACCTCCGTTTCAGTCCTGAGACTTAAGTTCAGAGTAAAAGCATGCTATTAACATATTGAATGAAGGCAAGCCTTTCAGTCATGAAACTTAATTTTATTGCAATGTTACAACACTAAATCTGTAAAGTAAAGCAGACTTCCTCATATATCAATGTTTCACTATTTAAATCAGTTATCCTGAGTGACTGAAGAAAAACTGTAAAGCAGTGTAGTAGTGCAAGACTCAGTCATCTATAGTTTAATCAGAATCTGAACAGCACACTGTCAAAATGTGCAATGTTTTCCCCACTAACGTTTTATGTAGACATTTGTAATAAGTTTTCCACAACCACGTACACAGCTGTACAAAATGACACCTAAAGCTTTACCACTCCTGTCATTCACCACAATATACAGCAATTGCAGATCTACTTCAACTTAACCAAAAACAAATGTCATTATCCCACTAATATTCTTAACTGAACTGAATTTGCCTAACTTCTCCCTAATTTTCAATTGAAAGTATTTGTTGTTTTTCTATCATCTATTTTCTGCTTTCCCAAGTCAATTACCAACAAGCTTGGCAAAACACACTTAATGGTAGCTCTAAAGCTATTAGTGTGAATTATGGTGTATTTACACAGTTCTTATGCAAATTAACCTCAACCAAGCTGCGATCTATTAATCACAGTATTATAGGTTGTTGTGTCTCTTCTCATAGGTATAAACCGTGTTTGGTTTCTCACAGATGAGCTGCACTGAGTGGCACTGACCACAGGAACATACTCCAGCAGCTATTAGTGTGAATTATGGTGTATTTACACAGTTCTTATGCAAATTAACCTCAACCAAGCTGTGATCTACTAATCGCAGTATTATAGGTTGTTGTGTCTTCTCATAGGCATAAACTGCGTTTGGTTTCTCACAGATGAGCTGCACTGAGTGGCACTGACCACAGGAACATACTCCAGGTTTTATTATTTCTCAATCACAGTTCAGTATGGTGTACCTTTGGGAAATGCATCTAGCATGTTAGTACTTAGGTTAAAATGTACAGTACCCTAATTCAACTGCATCCATCAAGCCATAACCACATATCACTTACTACCACTCACATCAAAAGGGACAATAAATAAAAGTAAAACACATTAAATGGTTTAACATCATTAACAATTACCACATCACAAAATATTAAAACCATCACAAGCTGTAAAATCATGCAGTCATACCTTCTTACATTAATACTATAATGACATTCTGCCAACCTTGGCAGTAAATTCCTGTGCACACCAAAGTAAGCTCTGAAAGACGTATCCAGTTGTTGGACTGCTCGTGACTTTCCCTTCCCATTGAAAATAAAATGATAGCTTGGAAAAAACAAATGTGTAAGTCAATGTGACTGTTTCACTGCAGTCAGTAAACCAACCTTGACACTGCTACCACTTTCATAGATACTAACCCTACATGGCTGCCTGGGTTGGACATGCTGATGTCATTTCTCAAAGGGTGTGTTTTACACCTGCTTATCCCCTGTCACAAACATACATACTTCAGTTTTGTACTAGCACTTGGTGGGGTGGCAGTAGCTGTAAAGACCCAAATTAAATCCTCAATCTGGTCTGAAAAGGAAACTAAAATCCTTATATGCCTGCTGCAAGGGCATAGCTGTAAAAGCTAGAAAGTACAGTTTTGTACCTACCATAAATGTAGATGTCCGATAGATATGCAACTGCAGTCATAACATATGGGTTGTCCTGCCTCAGGCAGCCCTCGATCGGCCGGATTCCAAAGTCTGGGTCCGGCGTCGGCTGGTGTCACCTCCTCTCCGACGTCAGAATGGCTGGAGTATAAAGGCATCGGCCGGCACCATCTTCTTCAGTGTTTCTTGCCCCAGATGCCAGGTGCCCTCCTAGGAAGGCTAAATTTGGTGAATGGATAAAGAATTCCAGACATGCACAACAGTAATAAACAGATACACCATAGAGATACCCCCAGCTAATAGGAATAGGGGTAGTGGACCCATAAAGAAGGTCGCAGAGGGGTAGGAGGGTGGGAGAATCCGACTGCAGTTGCATATCTATCGGACATCTACATTTATGGTAGGTACAAAACTGTACTATGTCCTTCAAGAATGCAACTGCAGTCATAACATATGGGTTGAATACCATAGCCAAGCTGGGGGTGGTTGGAACTAAGAAAGTGATGGTGTAGCTAAAATGCCCTGCAGGACTGACGAAGCAAAGCCTGCTCGGGATCTGGAGTATAAAGGCAGGTTGTAGTGCTTGGTAAATGTATGCACGGAGCTCCATGTAGCAGCCTCTAGAATGTCCTTTGTAGCCACTCCTCTTAGGAAAGCTGTAGATGTGGCTATAGCTCTGGTGGAGTGTGGCCTAATATTGGCTGGCACACCTTTTCCATGAAAGGAATAGCAGAATCTGATGCAGTGTCCAATCCATTTGGAAATTGTTTGTTTGGAGATTGCTTTTCCTTGTACTCCAGCAGCATAGGCTACAAGCAGTTGGTCAGACTTTCTAGTGGTCTTAGTTCTGTCCAAGTAGTAGCGTAGTTGCCTGTGTATGTCCAAAGTATGCAGCAGTGCTTCCCCCCTGTTTTGAGGATTGGGGAAGAAAGTAGGCAGGTGAATGGCTTGATTTAGAGACACCCTGGAAATTACTTTTGGCATGAATGAAGGATTGGTTCTTAGAGAGACTCTGTCCTGATGAAAATTGAGAAAAGGAGGTACTGCCATGAGTGCCTGTATCTCCGAGACCCTTCTTGCTGATGTGATTGCCAATAGGAAAACCATTTTCCATGAGAGAAATTGCATTTCTGAAGTTGCTGCTGGTTCAAAAGGAGGAAGAGTTAATTTTTCCAAGACGAAGTTGAGGTCCCATGCAGGTACTGGCGGTTTCCTGGGAGGTTTGATATTCTTTATCCCCCTTAGGAACTGCCTTAGCAAAGGATGTGAAAACACAGGTGGATCACAATTGTATTTTGCTGAGATTGCTGAGGCATGAATCTTTATGGAAGAATATGAGAGACCAGTATGAAACATTTCTGCCAAGTATTCCAATATCTGAGGTATACTCAATACTGTTGTATCCTGACCCCTGTTAGCATTCCAGATGATGAATCTCTTCCACTTGGCTGAATAGGTTTTTCTGGTGGAAGGTCTGCGTGCTTCCAGTAAGATCTCTTGAACTTTTTTGGAAAGAGAGATATCGGAAGGAGTTATGGTAACCTCCAGGCTGTCAGATGCAATGTTCTCAGGTTTTGATGAACCGTCCTGTAATTGTGTTGTGTTAGAAGCAGAGGCCATAGAGGCAGGGGCCACGGTTTGGTCCGAGTTATGCTCAACAGTAATGGGTACCAGTGCTGCCTTGGCCAGTCTGGAGCTATCAAAATGCCTGTTGGTTGTTCTGCTTTGATCTTCAGTATCACCTTGGCGAGCAGTGGTAGAGGAGGGAATGCATAAATTGTTAGGGACTTCCAGCTGAAGGAGAGAGCATCCGTTTTCCAGGCTAGAGGATGGTGGGTCCTTGTACAGAACTTTTCCAGGTGATGATTCATGTGAGAAGCAAAGAGATCTATGTCCGGTCTTCCCCATGTCCTTGTTATTTGTGAGAAAATGTGAGGATGCAGCATCCATTCGTGTGGATCCAAGAAATTTCTGCTCAGCTTGTCCGCCAGTACATTGTCCTTGCCTGGCACAAACTGGGATTGCAGATGTATCTTCAGACTTAGGGATTTTTCCCAGAGAATCATTGTTAGTCTGCAGAGGGGATAAGAATGAGTGCCTCCCTGCTTGTTTATATACTACATAACAGTGGTGTTGTCTGTCCTTATTAGCAAATGCCCGTGTTGAAGTGATTTTTCGAAAGTCTCGATTGCATGTATCACTGCCAACATCTCTTTTTGGTTTATGTGCAGATGCCTTTCCCTTGGTGTCCATTGACCTTGAATGCATCTGCCCTCCATGTGCGCCCCCCATCCATGGTCTGAGGCGTCTGTTGTAATTATTTGACCTGCTTGAGGTTTGTTGAAAGACATGCCTTTGTTTAAATGACTTGCTTGAGCCCACCACAAAAATTCTCTTTGCAGACATGGAATGAGTGGGATTACGTCCTCTAGGCTTTGGCTGTGTTGGGACCATAAGCTTTAAGTACCATTGCAGCTTTCTCATATGAAGTCTTGCCAAAGGTATCAGAAGAATGCAAGATGCCATGAACCCCAGGGCCTGCAGGATTTTCCTTGCAGTCAGCTGGGAGAGCTTTGCTAGGCTTTTGAAGTACTCTGGTAACTGCTGTTGTTTTTCCTCTGTGAGATAAGCCATCTGTGTTTTTGTGTCCAGTTTGGCTCCTAGGAAAATAATCTGTTGGGATGGCAGAAGTCCTGATTTCTGAATGTTGACTGTGTATCCCAAGGCCTGTAGTAATTGAATGACATAGTCCAAGTTTGCTATCAAGGTTTGCTTGTTGTCTGCTTGTATGAGGCAGTCGTCCAGGTATGGGTATATTTGAATTCCCTGGAGTCTGCAGTGTGCCACTACTGATGCCAGGCATTTCGTGAACACTCTGGGCACAGTAGATAAGCCAAACGGCAATGCTGAGAATTGATAATGCTCTGTCCCTGCAAGAAATCTGAGGTATCTTCTGCAGCTTTGTCTGATTGGGACATGCAGGTATGCCTCCTTGAGGTCCAGAGTGACCAGCCAAGACCCCTTGCCCAGCATGGGAAGGAGTTGCTGCAACGTCAGCATTTTGAACTTTGGCACAATGAGATAAGTATTCAGAGTAGACAAGTCCAGTATAGGTCTCCATTTGTTTTCCTTTCTTGGAACAAGGAACAGTCTTGAATAAAATCCCTGGCCTTGTTCCTGTGGAGGGACCTTTTCTATTGCTTTTATATTTAACAGCTTTGAAACTTGAATGAGTGCCTCTGCCCTTTGATGAAGTGGCAGGTTTGGCATGCCTTGTCTTATTGGTAAAGTATGGAAGTGGAATCTGTAACCTTTGTCTATTAAATCCAGAATCCAGTTGTCCTTGGTTAAGATATGCCAGTTTTTTGAGAATAAGGATAATTTTCCGCCCAAAGGTGCTTCTCTTTGAGCCTTTGTAGACGGTATGAAAGTCAAGTCATTGTGGTTGTCTTTGTGGTGCAGCTGGACTGCCTGCGCCACTTCTTTGATTTGGTGGTTGCCATTGGCGGCCCCTGTAGGAGCCTCGGTATTGCCCTCTACCTCGGGCACGCCTGTTTTTTCCCCTTTGAAACTTGTCAGTGTCTGGAAAGGACCAATTCTTTGAAGGCTAATTCCTGCTGAATCTGGGTAGCTGAACCTGGAGGAAATCCTTGACTGTCTGTACTGATTTAGCTTTTTCCTCAATGGACTTCAACACATCTTGTGCATTAGCACCAAAAAGCTTCTGTTTTTCCAGAGGTGCATCAAGTAACTTTACTTTAACATGGTCTGGCAGTGGCTGTTCTTTTAACCAAGCATGTCTACGTATAACAGCCCCAGTTATAGCTGCCCTACATGAAGCCTCCAATGCATCATAATCACACTGAAGAAAATGATTGCTAACCTGCTGAGTGTTATGTACTAGATCCTGCAATGCCTTTCTATCAATAGGCTCAGGAGAGGCTAGCTTTTTCTGTAAATCATCCAGTAAAAAAATCCTGGTACTGAAACATATGAAAAAGGCAGTTAAGTGACCTAATGGGCAGGGTGGTAGAGGTATAAACTTTTTTACCCCATCTCTCCAGGACCTAGCTTCCCTATCCGCTGGCAGTGGATTCTTAGCTGTGGAAGTAGCCACTCCCTTGGGGCCCTGTGAAATAGTTTCTAAATCCACAGAATGGGCCTTAAAGAGATGTTTGTGGGTGTCAGGGACCCTATAATATCTGTCTGGCTTGACAGGAGCAGGAGGGAGAGAATCAGGGTTAGCACTGGAGTCGGAGAAAACATCATCCAGGACATCCATAACTGGGGGGATAGCTAAAGGTCTGTGCTGGGGTAGCTTGAGGAAGGTACGTAGCCTTTTCCTGGAATCAGAGAATTCCTGACCCTGCCATTTAAAATGCTCCCTCATAGAGTGTAGGACTTCACCGAATGAAAAATCCTCTGGAGGAGAGGCAGAGGGAATTGATTCCTCAGCATCAGAGTCCTCATAGGCCTGGAAGGATTCTTCTTGGGTATCTGAATGCTCAGAATCCCCAGAGGCTTCATCTGAAGAGAGGTTGTCGGCCTGCTCAGTTCTGGGCCTTTTCTCTGCAGGCGGCTGAGAACCTCTGTCTAGATGAGGCTGAGACCCCCTGATAAGAGAAATAAGATCTGCAGCAAGAGACATGATCTGTTTATCAGAAGAAGGGGCCTGGGCAGTAGGTTTAGGATGGGCCTTGGCCTGGCTGGCGGCCTTAGCACATGCAAAGGCCTTGATGGACATGGATACAGGAGGCCTAGCTGCCCCACGTGCAGGAGTAACCTTGTCCACAGGAATGGTGTCGGGTAGATCCAGAACTTCGGTTTCGGGAGGAAAGTCAACAACCAGCACCGGTGTAGACTCCGAGACCGAAGGACGAGTTAACACTGTGTCGTCGGCCTGGAGCGGTTGAATTACCGCTTCCGAAGGGACCGAAGCACTCGTGGAGGGTTTAGGAGGAGTATCGGTGGAGGACGCGGGCCGAGGATGTCGGTCCCGGTCCTTTCGTTTTTTGGAAGATTGAGTAGTCGGTTGTTCCGACGGCATGATATAAGCGAAAGATTCGCCGAAAAAGTCTTCGGCAAATTCTGCCCGGCGCCTGAGAGTGCGCTTATTAAAGCAAGCACAAGCAGCACAGGCCGAGACGTCGTGGTCTGGGCCCAGGCAAGGTAGGCAATAAGAATGGAAGTCCTTATGAGGTATTTGTTTACCACAAGACAAACAATTATTAACTTTCTCAATTTGTTCTGACATCGGCTGAGGCAAGAAAAAATGTTCCCCAACAGGGTACTTAGCTTTTAGATGACTTCGGTACTGAAAACACAGGAGCTGACCGACCGGCACTTGCGAACTGCTTCTGCTTTGGGCACCGCGCAGCAAGAAAGACTGAAGAAGATGGCGTCGGCCGATGCCTTTATACTCCAGCCGTTCTGACGTTCAGGGAAATACATTTAAACTATAGCACTTATGTTAACATTTACATCAGTTTTGTGTGTTGTATTTGCTTTTTATCTGAAGTTAAAGCTACTAATTTAAAGCATTTTTATAGTCCACAGTGCTTTTCAAATGATTTCTATGATGTGCCAAGGTGTCCGGAGTGGGCCCTCATTTTATTGCATTTTTACTAACTCTCTTCTGAATCTGAAGTTACAACTATAAATTGATTTGGGTTTTACAATATCCATTGTTATTTATCTGGGCTCTTAAGTGGATTATCAGCATTGCCCATCTAATTCTGTGCTTTACCAACTTTTCAAAAAGCATCCATTGTTATTTTTCTGAGCTCTTAAATGGATTATTTGGATTGCTCATCTAATTTTGTGTTGTTGTCACTTTTCAGACTTAGACTAAAAAAACATCTTTGGCTTTGGAGTTGTTAGAGTATGTGATAATTAACCCAACCACCCCTTGTATTTTACATTACATAAGCAGTCAACCTTTTTAGTGCTAGGAATGCTGGAAGCTTGAAAACAAAGCATTTGGATGACAGTTTGCATCCAGAGAAGTACATTTAAACTGGATTTAAAATACAGCACTTATCTTACCATTTAAATCAATTTGCATTTGCTCTTTATCTGAAGTTAAATCTATTAATTTAAAACACTCTGCAGTCTGCAGTGCTTTTCAAGTGGTTTCTGTGCTAACCCTAGGTGTTCAGAGTAGGCCCTCGTTTTACTGTATTTTTATTAGCTCTCTTCTGAATGTAATCTCCAGTCACCCCATACTTTTCTTGTGCAATTTTAAAATTGGAGGGTTTTGAGCTTCCCACCCCTATTGTATGCTTGGCCTTGGAGGCTCTTCTCAGTCTCATCTTCTGTATACGTGTCCCTAGAAGCTCCTCAGAGTCTTATCCCCTCTGCTGATCTTACCGGTTCATGACAGAAGAAAATGGGAATGCCATCCCTAAGACTGTTAGTAAACTTAGAAATTACCTTAAAGTGTGAGTGTTCTTCATTGCTGGCATGTCTGCCTTTGAATCACCTTATAATTACTTGTAGCCAGCTGTTAAATTTGTTTTTGGTACCTTATCATTTGTGGCTAATTAAGTCATTGCTTTTTACAGTAAGATGACTGGGAATGCAATTCTAGTGGCAGTAGAAAGGTAGCCTGGTCTGTCTCAGTTGTCATACACACAGGCAGGCTTAAGTGCGAATTATTTGTTGCAGCTGGTTCATAGGCTCATAGGTATTTACTAGGCTAATGACCTCAAGAAACTTTTTAAGCCTAGCCATGGATCCCAAACCTCTGACAAGTTCTGGTACCCTTGATAAGTGTAAGCAGGAGCTTGGGAGGTAAAACATTTACAAGCAGGGTCTTGGGAGACAAACCATTTACAGGCTGTCTGTGTCCATTAGAGACACAGGTGACAAACCAGGGATGAATTGTTTTATATAAGTTGAGATGAATACCTTTCACTTTTGGATAACTAAAGTGCGTTTTTACATTAACAAGACAGGGACTGCAGTTCTAGTGGGAAAAGAAAGGTAAATAAACACCAAATTCCAAATAACAAACCAAAAATTAGAAACCACAGTGAAAATCCACCATGAGGCGGGAACACACTGACTTCAAGAGATGTATATTTTTGCTGTGGTTTGTAATTTTTGGGAAAAGAAAGGTAGCCTGGTCTGACTGAGTTGCAGAATTACTTGTAGCCAGTTATAGGATTTCTTTCTGATACATTTTCACTTTTGGGTAGCTAAAGTGCGTTTTTACATCAAGTAGACTGAGTTTGCTATTCTAATGGCAGTAGTAAAGTAAACTGGCATGTCTGAGTTGGGAAACACATAGGGAGGCATAAAGTAAGACTGTTTTACAGATCAGAGGGCTTTTTAGGGACTTAGTTGTTTGGTGTTAAACTGCACTTGAGAGCTACTTTTGCTGTGATTTTACATTAAAATGTTCTTGGATCGTCCATCTTGTGGAAGAATGTGTTTATCTGGTCTCTCTGAGTTGGGAAGCACTACAGGGAGCTCAAAGTGTAGTCATTTATTGGTCAGAGGACACAGGACTTAGTTTTCAGCTTTTTCTCCAGCTGCTATAAATTAGGTGTGTTTGCACACAGCTGTTCACTGCACAGCTGCAGTTAGCAGTACTCAGTATAATAGCAAACCTATCTTGCTAGTACTAAGGACTTTAACCTGTAACACAGAAAGGCTCTGCATACAGCTGAACTTAGGGCGGCTAGTTAGTGCATCAAATAGCACTAATATCAGATCACAGTGCTATCTAACATCTAGCCTTAACCCTAAACACCCCTTAGGTGACCCTTGTAAAACCAAGTTCTTGAACCATAATAGCTCAGTACAGGTCATGACAACATGGACTTGCAATTTTCTAATGCCTCTCTGGCCAGCTTGGTAGACATGGGCATCCTGAGACAATATAAAAATTGTCTCATGTACTCAAACAATCTTTTAATCCTTAAAGAAACAAACATGATATGCAAGAAATGCACATACATAACTTTCTTGGAGACAAAAATCTTGCTTCCAAACAAGGTTGTGAAGAACACACACTACAACCTTCACATGTGCCATTCACCACACACACACACACACACACACACACACACACACACACACACACCTTCTTATGCTGAGGCACTTAAAAGAAATATTTCCAAACTTTAAAGACCTCCTAAGCCATCAAATGGAAACACCTATCCTCCAGCAATCACTAAAGCACACTCCAAAAGCAACACTTAAAACCACACATAAGCCTGCACCCAATGATCCCCAACAAGTACAAAGCCCATAAGGCAAGCAAGCACTTTACCTTGTACTCTTGTCACAGGGGATTCTATTGCATAGCACACAGATGTCCCTCTCACCCGGTTGGACCAGAACAAGATAACAGCTAGTTGCCTATCTGGAGGTAGGATCTGCAATATCATGCACACACTGAAGTCACTGCACCACAGGTATCAATATGATTCTATCATAGTCCATGTGGGTGTAAATGACTTGAGACATACCTCACTGGACTATATGAAAAGAGACATTACAGATCTCTCTGAATGTGTGTCACAGACAGGTACATGCCTTGCAATGAGCAGCATTCTACCTTCACCACGAATGATGCCACAGTATGAACAAAAAATTTTTGATTTTAATAATTGTCTTAGTTTCTGGTGTCATTCCAGGGGAATCCAATATCTATCAGCATGGGAAAACATGGTTAACAGACCACATTGCTTTGCCAAGGATGGTCTATTCCTGTCTTTCCTCATCTTTCAGATATTGGCTAAAACTTTATCCAACCCCTGAAAGCCTTTTTTACGTAATTTAAAAAAAGACAAAAATGACAATGCTACCATCATAGCAAAAAAAAAAAAAAAACCTCAAAGCAACCTTAAGGTGTTACTGCAAAAATATTAGGAAGCTAAACAAGAAAAGTACAGTTTTGTACCTACCATAAATGTAGATGTTCGAGTGTTCACACTGCTGCAGTCATCACCCTTGGGTTATCCTGCCGTCAGGCAGTCCCGCAGTCAGCCAGAGTTCCAAAGTCTTGGTCCGGCATCGGTTGCTGTCGCTTCTTCCCTGACGTCAGTGCGCCAGGGGTATATAATATGCATCCAACACCATTTTCTTCAGTTTTTCTTGCCCAAGATGTCACGTGCCCCCAAGTGGGTAGGCAATACGTATTGCTAATCAAAAATATACATATAAAATAAAAACAATACCTTCAGTTACCAGCAAATACACCCCAAAGGTTGTATAGGATAGAAGGGTATAGATAAGTCCAGCTAGTTCAGAGGGGATGGAGGGAGGGTAACCTGGACTGCAGCAGTGTGAACACTCGAACATCTACATTTATGGTAGGTACAAAACTGTACTATGTTCATCGTGTTACACTGCTGCAGTCATCCCACTTGGGTGGCTGGTCTATAAAGAATTAGGATTGGCTAAGAGGCCCTGCAGAACTGCAGTGGCAAAACCTGCTCTGGATTTAGAGTAAAGAGGCAGGTGGTAATGCTTGGTGAAGGTGTGCACTGAACTCCAAGTTGCAGCCTCCAAAATTTCCTTGGTAGGTACACTCCCCTGAGAAAGGCTGTTGAAGTGGCTGTTGCCCTGATGGAATGAGGCCTAATGTTATTAGGGACTGATTTTCCATGCTGTGTGTAGCAGTACCGAATACAATGTCCTATCCATTTGGATATAGCCTGCTTTGAGATCGCCTTGCCTTGTGATCTTGCAGCATATGCTACAAACAGTTGATCAGTTTTCCTGAAAGCTTTTGTTTTGTCCAAGTAGAAGCGTAGCTGTCTCTGTGTATGTCCAAAGAATGCAGAAGTTTCTCCCCTTTATTTTGGGGGTTTGGATAAAAAGTAGGCAAATGGATGGTTTGGTTAAGAGCCACACTAGATACCACCTTTGGCATGAAGGTACGGTTTGTTCTTAAAGATACCCTGTCCTGATGAAAAGTTATAAAAGGTTCCACTGCCATTAATGCCTGTAGCTCTGAGACTCTTCGTGCTGAAGTTACTGCCAGGAGCAGAGCTGTTTTCCATGACAAAAATTTAGATCGGCTGTATTGGCTGGCTCAAAAGGTGGTAGGGTCAGTCGAAATTGAGGTCCCAAGTTGGTGTTGGTGCTCTCCGGGGCGGTCTTATGTTTTTAGCCCCTCTGAGGTACTGCTTTAGCAAGGGATGAGAGAGTAAAGGAGGATCCATATTGTAATGTGTAGAAATGGAAGAGGTGTGAATCTTAATTGATGAAAAGGATAGGCCTCTGTCCAACATCTCAGTTAAGTATTGTAAAATCTGAGGAATGTTTGGAACAAGAGGGTCAAGGCTGTGAGCTTGGTTCCAGGTGCAGAATCTCTTCCATTTTTCTGAATAAGCTTTCCTGGTGCTAGGCCTCCTGGCCTCCAAAATGACATCCATAACAGCTTTAGAGAGAGGTGTTGCCTGTTTGACTAAAGTATCTGCCATGCAGCCAGGTTTAGGGTTTTGAGCAGACCGTGCAGGATCTGATTGTTTTGTTGAGTCAGAAGGTGTGGAATTTGGGGCAAAATCCATGGTGGACCCCAAGCCAAGTTCCTTAAGATAGGGTACCAGTGCTGGCGTGGCCAGTCTGGAGCAATCAGGATCATCTGTGTTTTTTCTTGTCTAGCTTTTAGGAGTACCTTTGAAAGGAGAGGCAGTGGTGGGAAGGCATAGACTTTTAGGTTTTTCCAGCTGAACAGAAGAGCATCCACTTTCCATGCTTGTTTGTGATAAGTCCTTGTGCAGACTTTTTGTAGTTGGCAATTCAGAGGGGAGGCAAAAAGATCTATGTCTGGGCATCCCCATTTTTGTGTTATGCTGAAGATTTGTGGATTCAATTTCCATTCGTGAGGGTCCATGATATTCCTGCTTAGGTCGTCTGCCAGAGTATTTTTCTTTCCTGGCAGGAATTGTGCTTGCAGGTGAACTTGGTACGTTAGAGCTGTGTTCCACAAGGTCATGGCTTGCCTGCATAGGGGATAAGAATGAGTGCCCCCTTGTTTGTTTATGAACCACATTACTGTGGTGTTGTCTGTCTTTAGTAATAGTTGTCCTGGATGTAGACGGTCCTTGAAAGCTGTTAGGGCATTTTGAACAGCCAACATCTCTTTGATTGATGTAAAGATGCATCTGGTCTGTGGTCCACTTGCCCTGAATGCATTTTCCTGCCATGTGTGCTCCCCAAGCGTAATCCGAAGCATCTGTTAGAGTTTGCCTGGCTGTGGGTTGGGTAAAAGGCTGACCCTTGTTTAGGTGGCATGCCTGTGCCCACCATTGAAACTCCTGTTGTAGGCAGATAATTATTGGAATTACTGCTTCTAGACTGTGAGAATGTTGAGTCCAAACACTTTTTAGGTACCATTGTTAATTTCCTCATATGCAGTCTGGCATAAGGTATTAGTAGTATGCAGGATGCCATGAATCCCAGGGCCTGCAGAATTTTTCTTGCAGGGAGATGGGACATTTTTGCCAGTAGTTGAAAATATTGAGTTAGTTGCACTTGTTTGTCTGGCGTGAGGTAAGCCATCTGGGCCATTGTATTTAAGCTGGCAACCAGGAATTAATCTGTTGTGAGGGCACTAGTTTTGACTTCTTTTCGTTTACTGTGTACCCTAGAGAAATTAGCAACTTTTTCACAAATGCCAGATGCTGTAGAAGAATGTCCTTTGTCTCTGCTTGAATGAGGCAGTTGTCCAGGTATGGATATATTTGAATTCCTTTTTGTCTGCAAAATGCAATTACTGGTGCCAGGCACTTTGTGAAGACACTGGGCACAGTAGATAAGCCAAAGGGCAGTGCAGAGAATTGGTAGTGCATTGTACCAGCTTTGAATCCGAGGTATCTTCTGCAATTTTGTCTGGTAGGGACATGCAGGTATGCCTCTGAGATCCAGAGTAACAAGCCAAGCCTTCTTGCCCAGCATGGGTAGAAGCTGCTGTAATGTCAACATTTTGAATTTCGGAATATCCAGGTAAGTATTCAGAATTGAAAGGTCCAGTATAGGCCTCCAGGCTTTGTCCTTTCTGGGGAGCAGGAAGAGTCTTGACTAAAATCCTTGTCCTTGTTCCTGTTGTGGTATTTTTTGTATAGCTCTCATGTCCATGAGGGCTGAAATTTGTTTCTGTGCCTCTGCCCATTGAGTTTGGGGCAGGTCTGGCATTCCTTTTAGCTTTGTTAAAGTATGGAAGTGGAATCTGTAACCTTGAGACACAATATTCAGGACCCATTTGTCTTGGGTGATTGTTTGCCAGTTTTGAGAAAAAAGTGCTAGTTTTCCCCCTAAGGAGGCTTCCAAAAGGGACATGCTTGGCGTACGCAAAGGAAAGTCATTGTGACTGTTTCCTGTAAGGTTGAGACTTGTCCTCACCTCCTTTTGGGGTTGAGGTGCCCCACTGTCGTTGTCTGTTTGAGCCTTGGGGTTGAGATCTGCCTCTTGGGCGTCTGTATCTGCCTCTCTGTGGCCTGTCTGACACTGGAAAGGACCAATTTTTTGTTGGCCAGTTTCTGCTAAACCGAGGTGGCTGTACCTTTAAGAAATCCTTGACTGCATAGATTTAGCTTTATCCTCCATTTTCTTTAACACCTCTTCTGCCTTAACACCAAACAAGGTATCATGTTGTAAAGGAGCATCCAATAACTTTGCCTTAACATGATCAGGTAAACTCTGTTCTTTTAACCAAGCATGTCTTCGAATAACAGAACCTGTAACTGCGGCTCTACAAGAGGCCTCTAAAGGATCAAAAACACATTGCAGAGTATGTTTTCCCACCTGTTCAACTGCATGCAATAAATCCTGCATTTCTTTACAATCAGGAGATTCTGAGCTAGCAAGCATTTTCTGTTTTAACTGAGCCATTAAATATTGTTGGTACTTAAGCATGTGAAACTGGCAATTTAAAGCTCTTACTGCTGAAGTTGCAGACGTGTATACTTTCTTCCCCCATCTATCCAAAGCTCTGGAATCTCTGTCAGAGGGTACTGGATTTTTTGCAATGGAAGCCTTAACCCCTTTTAGACCTTGGGAAATAGTTTCTGGATCAGCAGAAGGGTTTTTGTAAAGAAGCTGGAGCAGGGGACAAAGAGTCAGGAGATAAGCTGGATTCAGAGAACACATCGTCCACAATGTCTAGCACAGGCGGAATAGCCAGGGGCCTGTGCTGAGGCAATAAGAGGAAACCCCTGAGCCTTTTCTTGGATTCTGAGTATTCCTGACTTTCCCAATGGAAATGTTCCCTCATGGTATGTAAAGTTTCCCCAAAAGAGTAATCCTCAGGAAGAGAGGCTGAAGGGATAGATTCCTCAGCATCAGAGTCCTCATAGGGGGTAAAGAGTATCCCTGGTCTGAAGAGGAATCAGAGGAAATGGAAACCTGATCAGAGGAGTCATAGTCTATATCCTGCCTAGGCCTTTTCTCAGGAGGGGGATGGGAACCCCTGATTAGAGTAATGAGGTCTTCGGCCATTTTAAGCATCTGTTTCTTAGGCATGGAGGACTGTCCAGGAGAATGCTGTACTTGTTTCTTTGTCTTTAATGTTACCTTTGTCTTGGCTGTTGTTTTAATGGTAAGTTGTGAAGGTCTGAAAACACCCTCAGAAGCCGGTGCCTGCTCAGTGGCTCCGGACCCATCTGAGGGCTTAGTTTCCGTAGGCCCAATACCTTGAGTTTTCAGAGGCCTAGATGTCTCCACGTGGGAGTCGGAAGCGGCCTGTGGCTCTGAGGTAGTGGGTGTCAGGGGCTGCGAAAGCGCCTCACTGAGAACCGGCGAACCGGCGACTGGCCTAGAAGAGGTTTTGTCATTTGTTTTGGACCTTGGATGTCTGTCTTTATCCTTGTCTTTGCATTTTTTCATTATTGAGGTCGTCGGCTGATCCGACGGCATAGTATAATTGAACCTTCGGTCAAAGTAGCGTAAAGCAAAATCAAAATGTCTCTTTATAGTGCGTTTGTTGAATCTAGCACAAAACCAACAACTAGTGATGTCGTGATCAGGGCCTAGGCATGGAATACAGTAAGAGTGGAAGCCCTTATGAGGTATTTGCTTCCCACAAGAAATACAATTATTAACTTTTTCTGACATCGGTCTGAGGCAAGAAAAAGGTTTCCCCAACGGGGTACTTAGCTTTATTGAAGACTTTGGATCTGAAATTCGACTTCGAAAATCTCAGGAGTCGGCCGACCGGCACTTGCGAACTGCTTCTGCTTTGGGCACCGCGCAGCAAGAAAGACTGAAGAAAATGGCGTCGGACGCATATTATATACCCCTGGCGCACAGATGTCAGGGAAGAAGCGACAGCAACTGACGCCGGACCAAGACTTTGGAACTCTGGCCGACTGCGGGACCGCCTGATGGCAGGATAACCCAAGTGTGATGACTGCAGCAGTGTAACACGATGAACATCTCCACACACTGCAAGCTCTCTTCACTCTGGAGAACGTAGATATCTGTGCTGTTATTCAGACTTGGTTTAAAGCCACAGAAAGTACTCTGGCAGTGCAAAGCTGGAGTGCCTTCCAGACATTTAGACCAACAGCAGCACAGACAGGAGCTAAAGTTGGAGGTGTCTTGACCTACATTACCAACAAATACAAATTCAAGATGGTTAAGCAGGATGATGCCCTGGAGTTCATCCATGTCTAAGTCTCCACAGAAAGGATCCTTACTGTGTCCTGGCACGCTACAGGTCATTCTCTATGACCCATGTATATCACAACTCTTACCTTGTCCTATCAGAGACACTCACTAGCCAACCAGATACTTTATTCATGGGAGACTAACTACCCCTCTATAAAACAAGAAACGCACACTATCTCTAACTCAGAGGCACAATGTTTCTTGGACTTTATCAACACAAACACCATGGACCAGACAATGAACACTCTAACCAGAGGATCAAACATACTGGACCTATTAATCATCAAGATGATAGAGCACTGCACACCCCCCCCCCCCCCCCATTATGTCCTCAATGGTGAGGTAGGACCATAAAGCTGTCTACCTCAAAATAAAATCAACCCAGAAAACCCAACTAAACCTGCAACAGTTAGAAACTATTCTAAAGCAAACTGCATCCTATTAACCAACAGTTTGTCAAAATTCACAGCTCCTCAAAACATGAGAACACAGCTATCTATGCAGAAATATTTACAGAAACCCTGTAGAAACAGTAACTGGCTGGATACAGGCTGCCGTACCTAGCAGAAGTAAGCTCAGATCTAACACCAAAAACAAATCCCACTCATGGAATCCTTACCTTAACAGGGTATAAAACAAAAAAAAAATGTCCAGGCCAAAATCAGAAAGAACAACTCTCATAGATACAAGAGCTATCTAATATAACTAAACAAAAATCTAAGAGGTCTAGTAAAGTCCAACAAGCCCATTTACAAGGTCACGATAGCCTCCTAGGCTAAGGACAATCACAAGGCCTTCTTCAGCTAAGTCAGGAACCTTACAGGTAATACTCAGCAGTATGCAAAACTGGTGGTGAATGGCACAACTGTTACTAACCAGGGTGACACAGTGAATCTACTGGCTGCTAAATTTAGCTCTAACTTCATCCCCACTACCCCCTGTGAAATCCCTTCTAGCACCCCCCCCCCAGTAGCAATCGCTAAGGCCAAAAACACTGGCTTAATGGGCCTTGACAATAGCATTACTACCTATCTATTTTTTTCCAGATTATACAGAAATCAAACTGATTGTCTTGTAGTCCGGAAAACACTGCACAAACTCCGGTACTCTGTAACAAACCATCAAAGTTTGTTAAATATGTGGATTTGTTATGTTTTTTTTTACAAAAAGTATAGTAAAATGGCAGAAAAATATGAATCACTAATGGAAAAAGAGGTTGTTTCCCTCAGATGATGTGACAGCTATATCACAAAATGGGCGGAAATTGGGAGGGATAAGGGCAGGGTTATATGAGGTGGAAGAGGGCGTGGCCTAAGTCCAGTTTTCACCACAACGAAAGGTGGCAGCTCTACTTGACA
Organism: Protopterus annectens; assembly: GCF_019279795.1. Taxonomy (NCBI): domain Eukaryota; kingdom Metazoa; phylum Chordata; order Ceratodontiformes; family Protopteridae; genus Protopterus; species Protopterus annectens. The sequence continues at coordinate 783,933,630 of NC_056726.1, read as the reverse complement.
ATATCGCTGGTTGCCTCCTAAATAGCCTAAAGCATGGCTTAGCAGGCACACTTGAGGCACTCCAACTCCAGTTACATGCCATGTAAATAGGGGACAATGGACCCATCTCAGCATTGCTTTATGCATGTGCTGACAAACAGCCTCAGAACATGAAACTTCCAAATTTAAAAAAACAAAGTAAAACATCATTTTTTGCAGGAGGGAAAGCCCCTTTGCACCCCCACATCCTCTGCTAATTATATATACTATCTCAGACACCACACAATCCCCAAGGAAAGGGAATATTTCCTTACCCAGGGGCTGTCAATCTTGCAAACCTGTTGATTAACTGCCTAGTCAACTAGATAGCAGTCGACATTTCACACATTCAATATATTTACTGTCACACAGATACATACGTACATATATATATATATATATATATATATATATATATACACACACAGATAGATGTATATATATACAGGGAGCAAAAAAAGGGAAAACCAGTTCTGCAAGAATATCAGCATACAAATTTCTCCAATAGACTGTAACCATAACTTCTTATGTAAGATCAGTATCAATGATATAGTTGCATTTTTATTAAAAATAAGAAAATATAATTCAAAGTGGTATCACTTGTTTAAACCATGGTTTATTAAGTTAAAACAACAGATGAGAAATTGTGCCCTTGTTAGAGCTTCATCGGATTTATGTTATACATATCAGTAACAAGTAGTATATACACTTCTATTTTCTATATAAAAAGCCATGTAAATTACAACAAAGGCTATGGCTGCCATTACCTTGGTAAACACCCTGGGGGTTGTGGTGAGACCAAAGGGCAGGGCTCTGAACTGGAAATGATTGACTCCCAGCCAGAAGCGAAGGAATGTCCTGGAGCTTCTGCGAATCTTGATGTGGTAGTAGTAAACATCCTGGAGGTCTATCGAGCACATCCATTCGCATTCTCGAACATAAGGTAGAATGGACTGTAGGGTGACCATCCGGAATTTCTGCTTGGCTACAGCCAGGTTCAGGGTTGACAGGTCCAAAATGGGCCTGAGGTCCCCTGTCTTTTTTGGCACTAAAAAGAACCTGGAGTAAACTCCTGATCCAGACTGATCTGGGGGGATCGGTTTGATGGCTCATTTGTGAAGCAGCTTGGAAATCTCTAGTGCTGCCGCCTCCCTTTGAGCGGGTGGGACATCTGGGATGTGCTTTGGGTGGACGGGAGGGGTAAAGAACGGGATGGTGTAGCCTCTGGATATTATTTAAAGCACCCAATGCTCCACAGTTATGGACTCCCAAGCTGTTGGGTGCAATGATAATCTTCCCCCGACTGTCTCCAGAGTAGGACAGTTGGGCAACCCCTCAGGGCTGCTGCGTGGGCCTGTCCGAGAAGGTGTCCCTAAAGTTCCTCGGCCCCCCTCTGCCTCTGGGGCAGCATCTGTCTTGTCCCCCTCTGCCTCTAGGGGACAAGTTGTCCTGAGAGTCCTGGGAAAACTGATTTTCGGAACCACATATTCCTTTGCCCTCTCTGATTCCTAGAAAATGATGTTTGAGGGCTAGAGAAGCAGACTCCGATGGCAGACAAAAGTCTTCCCGTCCTTTTCACTCTGGACCAGAGTGTCATGTACTGTCTTCCCAAAAGAAGAAGAACCACTGAAGGGAGCATTTGCTAAAGACGCCTTGAAGGGGTCCGCGAACTGACACAGTCTGAGCCAAGTGTGTCGCCTCATAGCCACTCCAGTCCCAGCCACCCTCACTGCTCCTTCCGTGGCATGGAAAAGGAGACGCATGGACATGTTCGATACTGATTTGACAGTCGACATTTTTGCAGCGAATAGATACTTGCCCTCTGGCGACAAAAACTCTGAGGGTGACTCAGTGAACTCCGCGACGAAGTCTTGCAGCAGTCACATGACATGTGCCAAATAATTCAGCGCTCGAATGGAAAATGTCGCTGAAGAAAACACTTGCTTCCTAAATCGATCCACCGCCCTGAACTCCTTGTCCGGAGGGTGGACCGAGGAACTCTCCTGTGACAGTTCCCTCTTGGTGGCTACTGCAACCACCATAGCATCCACCGGGAATCCTTAGGCCTGTCTGTCTGTGGGTGGAGAGAGAATCCTTTCCGGGCGTTTTGGTATCGGCTCTAAGGTGTCAGGCTCCTTCCATGCCCACATGGTGATAAGATCCACTAAGGGATCCACAGGAGGGGATACCCAGGATGTAGATGGGCTCATACCAAAGGCCTCCAGGAACACTGACTCATCTGTAGAAGGTTTTGGGGGCTGACCAATCTCCCCTCTGGGGGAGGATCTCCATGTCTTCTCGGCGGTATCTAAATCAGTGTCTTCTGTCAAGGACTCGGGGGAGTCGAGGTGCCTCCTTTTACATGTGTGCTTACAGGGGCCCTCTTCAGTGAGACTCTCTGAAGAGGGCTCATGAGCCATGGGGGGGTTCCCCAGGGGAACCGCCTGGGGGTCCTCTAGTATGGGCTGTCCGTAGGACAAGTTGAAGGGAGTCGTAACCGAATCCAAAGGAGCCTGGGTGGAATCCAAGGAAATAGGCTGGGGTCTCTATCCTTGGGAGAGAACCCTCTCCACCACATTGAACGCCGATGGAGAGCATACCTCCTTAGCACCCAACAAGGAGGAAGCTCTCCCTGGGTCTGCTGTGAGGATTGGGGCCGAGGCAGGAGTAGCCGGAGTTCTGAAGGAATGGCTCAGATCTGAAAAAGTCGGAGCCGAAGACACCTCCATCCCCTCAGATCCAACTCCCCTGTCCTCGGCCCAGAGAGTTCTCGGATCTGAACTGGTCTGACCCAAGGAACTCAAGGTAATTGCCAGTGTCGAGGTTGGAGGAACCATCGGTGCTGAAGCCCCAGCTCCGAGGATCCTTGGATCCATAAACCCCGAAACCGCAGGCCGGATCGGGGAGGAGAAATTGAATGAAAGAAGGGCATGGAGGTCCCCCCCTCCACAGGGAGAGGGGCCTGGCAAGACTCCGATTTGGATTTGAGTCCGAATAAATCTCATCATCCTGCCCAAATCCAACTCCGATAGACTCTGAGTCGAGTGCGAGTAGGCGACCAACTCAGATCTGGCTGGTCATTGCAACGACCTAGATGAAGGCCTCTGATCCAAAGGCTCCATCAGCTCCGGGGAGAACCTCGAGGAGTAGAGCCGAGGAGATCTAGGTCTACACACTTTAGAAGGCGGGCTAGGAAAAGGCTCCCACTCTGGAGACTACTTGCGGGGCCTATCCCCTCTCTTATCTCTGTCCTTATTCCTCTTGTCCTTTCTTTTAGCCTCTCCTTCAACAGGTCTAGTGGGAGGGTGAATCCTAGCCTGAGGGGGGGGGTTGAGCAACTTGCTGGAGGAGCCAAGGCTGATGCATCCAAAGAGGAAAAAGGTAGAAGGCCCTTTGCAACCAGTTTGGCCTTCTGTTCTTTTAAGGCCCTGGGGTTAAACCTGGCGCACACACTGCACTGAATGAAAAGATGGGAACACCCAGGAAAAATAACACACAGAGTGTGGTCATCGGCCGGTGAAAGCTTATGGCCACACACTGTACATTTTTTAAAAGTAGGCTTTGGCTGATCAGCCATGCTACTAACACACACAGCCAACCTACTTAAAACCAACACTCCAACACACACACCTAAGGGGTAGGGAAGATATTACTATACTACTTTACCACAAACTTTTTTTTGTACAAAACCGATGAACAGTGAAAAGGTGGAGGTAAAGGGAACTAAACAATCACACATACTCACTAGAAAGAGCTTAAAAGTTTGACCAAAGTCACTTACTAACACCCAACACTTGGAGCTAGAGAGATCACAATGCTGATGCACGAGGCGGCAAACAAGATCTGAGGGAAGATAGGAGATGGTGATGAGTTGAGTTATGGGTAAGGGGGAGGAGCTTAGAGCTCGGAGCAGATGCTTGAAAAGTTGCCATCTCGGATCCAATATGGATCCAAATACCCACAGGTTGCAGATAAAATGAGGTTAACTACTTCAGATGTAGAGTTACTATCCAAACCCTTGAAAAATGCACCAGAAGAAGCCACAGCCCTAGTAGAACGAGTCTTAACAGAAAAAGAAAGGCTCTTGCCATGGAAGGAATAACAAAAAGAAATGGCTTTAGAAATCCAAGAAGAAATAGTTTGCTTGGAAACACCCAATTCTAAGAATCTGGGATGAAAGGAAACAAAAAGCTGATCAGATTTACAAAAAACTTAGTTCACTAAGTTTGTTGTTTTTGTTTTCGTGAGATTTACAAAAAGCTTTAATCTTATCCAAATAAAATCTGAGTGCTCTATGCACATCCAAAGTGTACAGCACATTCTTACTAGCAGACTGTGAAGGGACAAAAAGTGGGCAACATACCTCACAAACTCTTAGTACAAGAAATTTGGACAAAGCCTGATGAAATGGGGGGACAAAGACCCAAAAATAGTGACAGATTTTTAAATATTGCTCTTAAAAACTTAGAAAGTTACTAGAGTAAATGGCTTTGTGGTAACATACATTTTCTGAAGGATATGAGTCTGAAACTCAAACGTATGTCATTATGTAGTGACTTCAGTCCCCAGATCATCCTAGTGATTTAGCAGAAAACTAAAATTTTTAAGAAGAATAAACTAAAAATATGAGGTAAAAATCTGGACATTCTGCAAAAATCTGGATCATTGAGAGGTATGGTGGGCAAATGATTAGGCTAATTAAGAAGCAACTCATTCACCACTTTGGGCATAAAAGAAGGATTAGTACGAAGGGAAGTCCTGCCATTATGGAACACCAAAAAAGGAGGACAAGCTATAAGGGCTTGTAGCTCGGGCGGCCATCTGGCAGAAGTAAGGGTTAACAAAAGTACAGTTTTCCAAGAACAATGCTGTAAGGAAGCTGAAAAGGAAAGGGCGTCATCCTTCCAGACCAGAGGACCTGGGGGTGTGGCACAAAAAAGGAAGCTGCCTGTTCAGAGGGGAAGCAAAAAAATCCTCTTGAGGAGTACTCCACTGGTGGACAATGTCCAGAAACACATCCCTGTGAAGCATGAACTCATGGGATGGTGTTATGAACCTGCTCAGAGAGTCTCCCATAATGTTCTGACCTGCTCGAATGTAAACTGCCTGTAGTGTCTCATGATACCGGATAGCTAGTTCCCACACTAGAATGACCAACCAGCACAGGAGATAAGACCTCATCCCTTCTTGCTTGTTGACATACAAGATATTGCTTGTAAACCCCTTTAAGAGGTTCTGGTAAAGAATAGAAAGTGAAATGCTTGAAGAGCCAGCAGAAGAGCTCTCATCTCTTTGACATAGATGTGGCCTTTCCTTTGCTGAGATGGCCAAGGACCCTGCACTTTTAGAGAGCTGAAGGATGCTCCCCATCCCATACCTGAAGCATCTGTGAACAGCTCCTGGAAGGAAAGAGGGTGTTGAACCAGCAGCCCCAGATTGAGAGCCAACTGCTGAATCCACCAATGAAATTCCAGCTTGAGGCATGGAAGAAGAGGAACTACAAAGTTGAGGGGGGTGAGGGATGAGAATGCTTAAGCCAAACTGACTTTAGAAACCACTGAAGTTTTCTCATGTGGAGTTTGGCAAGAGAGAGCAAAGGAATGGTAGGGACCATAAAACCCAGAGCTCTTAGAAACTGCCTGGCTGTGACTGAGGCCAAGAGAAGAAGGGAATGAAAGTTAGAGCTTTGAGAGGAAGCAGGGATGCCAACATTGGAACAGTCTGGATCCTGCACTTCAAGAAACACATGATTCTGTGAAGGAGTCAGAAAGGACTTTTGGAAATATACAGTGAACCACAGGCTTTTCAAAAGAGAAACGGAAAAGTGACGCTTCTGCAGTAGAATCTCTGGAGAGAATGCTTGAAAAAGGAGATCATCTAAGTAATGAAAGACCTGTATTCCCCTTAGCCCGCAAACAGCAATCACAAGATCGAGGCATTGGGGGCAGTAGAAAGGCCAAATGGCAATCTGCCTGCAGGTAGCACTCAGCCGGCCTGAATACCAGAGTCTTGGATTCCTGCATCGGATGCTGTCTCTTCTTCCATGATGTCAGATCGTCAAGGGTATAAAACATGCAGCCAATGCCATTACATCAGTTTGTCTTGCCCCAGATGTCAGGTGCCTCCCACAAAGGGAAGCAATTCTATGTTATGTTACACCTCCATCAAAAAGCAAATGCACCAGAAAGCTTAAAACAAGAAGCAAAGGTAGAGCCAAGAAAAGTCAGGGGGCTGGAGGGAGGGTAACCAGGACTGCAACAGTGAATACACTTGAACATCTACTTTTATGGTAAGTGTACACAACTGTACTATGTTCTTCATGTTTCACTGTTGCAGTCATTACGTTTGGGTTGATTCCCAAAGCTAAGGAAGGGAGGAAGTTAGAGAGCATTAGGGCCAGCTATTAAGCCCTGCAAAACTGCAGTGGCAAAACCAGCTCTGGATTTAGAAAAAATAGACATGTGGTAATGCTTGGTGAAGGTATGTACAGAGCTCCAGGTAGCAGCTTCTAGGGTGTCCCTGGTAGAGACCTCACTGAGAAAGGCTGTAGAGGTAGATGCAGCCCTAGTGGAATGTGATCCTATCCCCTGTGGCGTAGGTTTTCCATGGTGCTTATAGCAGAAATTAATGCAATGGGCTATCCATTTAGAAATGGTTTTCTTTGAAATGGTCTTCCCCTCTGCCCCTGCAGCAAAGCCAACTAGCAGCTGTTCAGATTTTCTGAGAGGCTTAGCCCTGTCCAAACAAAATCTCAGTTGTCTGTGCACATCCAAAGAGTGCAGAATTCGTTCTCCTTTGTTTTGTGGATTCGGGAAAAAGGTAGGCAAATGAATGGACTGACTTAGGGCCACACTAGACACCACCTTGGGCATAAAGGAAGGATTGGTCTTGAGGGAAACCCTGTCTGCATGGAAGATAATGAAGGGCTCCACTGCCATGAGGGCCTGTAATTCAGACACTCTTCTTGCTGAAGTGATGGCTAGAAGGAAAGCTGTTTTCCAAGAAAGGAATTTCAACTCTGCAGTTGCAGCTGGTTCAAATGGAGGGAGAGTGCGCTTTTCCAATACAAAATTAAGGTCCCAGGCTGGAGTAGGGGCTCACCTGGGGGGGGGGGGGTCTTACATTTTTAGCCCCTCTGAGGAATTGCTTTAACAGGGGATGAGAGAAGAGGGGTGGTTCAGTATTATAATGTGCTGAAATTGCAGAGGCATGAATTTTAATTGAAGAGAAGGATAAGCCCTTGTGGAGCATTTCTGTTAAGTACTGAAGAATATGAGGTAAGCTGAGCACCGTAGTGCCCATACCCTGGGTCTGGCTCCAGGAACAGTATCTTTTCCACTTTTCAGCATAGGATTTTCTAGTACTAGGTCTCCTTGCTTTCAGAATGACATCCAACACCTGCTTACTGAGGGATGCTATTGGAGAACTCAAGGAATTAACCAGGCTGCAAGGTTCAGGATTTGAAGCTGAGGGTGCAGAATCTGGCCCGCCTGCTGGGACAGCAGGGAAGGTGTCTGAGGTAGGTGCCATGGATCCAGCAGTATAATGCTGCGCAAGTGGGGGTACCAGTGTTGGTGGGGCAAGTCTGATGCAATAAGTATTGTCCTTGGTTTGTCCTGTTTGATCTTTAGCAGAACCTTCGAGAGGAGAGGCAGAGGGGGAAAGGCATAAACAGAGAGGCTTTCCCAGGTAAAGGACAGGGTATCCACTTTCCATGCTTGACTGTGGGGAGTCCTTGTGCAGAATTTGTCCAATTGGTAGTTCTGGGGGGAGGCAAACAGGTCCATCTCTGGAGTCCCACATTTGTTCATCAAGAGGTTGAATATTTTTGGTTCCAGTTTCCATTCGTGTGGGTCCATGAGATTTCTGCTTAGGTCGTCTGCCAGTGAATTTAGTTTGCCTGGCAGGAATTGAGCTTGTAGGTGCACTTGGTAGCTCAAGGCTGTGTTCCACAGAGCCATGGCTAGTCTGCAGAGAGGATACGAGTGGGTTCCCCCCTGCTTGTTTATGTACCACATAACTGTGGTGTTGTCTGTGTCTACCAATAATTGTCCTGGAAGGATGTGGTCTTTGAAGGCTGTCAGGGAATTCTGTACAGCTAACATTTCTTTTTGGTTGATATACAGGTGCATCTGACTCGGGTTCCACTTGCCCTGAATGCACTGCCCTGCCAAGTGAGCCCCACATGCATAGTCTTATGCATCTGTTGTTAGGGTTTGGGCAGCAGGGAGTAGATTGAAAGGGAGCCCCTTTTTGTGGTGGCAGGCCTCTGCCCACCAAAGGAACCCTATCTTTATACAATGAATGACAGGAATCATTGATTCCAGGTCCTGAGAATGTTGACACCATAGGCTTTTTACATACCATTGTAGTTTCCTCATATGCAGTCTTGCATATGGAATTAGTAGAATACAAGAGGCCATGAACCCCAGGGCTTGCAAAAAATCCTTGCAGATAGCTGGGTCTTTGTGGCCAGTAGTTTGAAGTAGGTTGTCAAATAAACTTGTTTCTCTGGTGTGAGGTAAGCTATCTGGGAAGTTGTGTTCAAGCTTGCTCCCAGGAATACAATCTGTTGGCAGGATACTAGATGAGATTTCTTTTCGTTTATGGTGTACCCCAGCAAGGTTAGAAGTTTCTTTCCGAATGCCAGATGTTTTAATGGCATGTCCTGGCTTTCTGCCTGAATCAGACAATCGTCCAGGTATGGGTATATTTGAATATTTCTCTGCCTGCAAAATGCAATGGCTGGAGCTAGACACTTTGTAAATACCCTGGGCACAGTAGGTAAGCCAAAGGGAAGTGCAAAGAACTGATAGTGCATGGAGCCTGCCCTGAAAGGTAGGTATTTCCTGTAAGATTCCCTTATTGGAATGTGCAGGCAAGCTTCCTTTAAGTCTAAGGTTGCCAACCATCCATCTTTGCCTAGCATAGGAAGCAGCTGTTGAAGTGTTAGCATTTTGAATTTTGGGATTACCAAAGGTGTTTAGAAGAGAGGTCCAGGATAGGACACCAGGAGCTGTCTTTTCTGGGTACCAAGAAAAGTCCTGAATAAAAACCTTATCCCCTTTCTTCTGCTGGGACAGACTGAATAGCCCCGATACTTAAAAGAGAGAGAACCTGCTGTTGAGCCTCTGCCCACTGACTTTGGGGGGTAGGTCTGGCCAACTGTTTGGGGTTGGTAGGGTGTGGAAGTGGAATCTATATTTAAAACCCATTTGTCCTGGGTAATGAGTTCCCAGTTTTTTGCATGCTGGGCGAGCTTTCATCCTAAGGGAGCAGGCAGTTGAGCTGGACTTGGAAGGGTTAAGGTTAAGTCATTGTGACATTTTTCCATAGGGGGGTGTCTTACTACTTCTTGTTTTGGAAGTGGGAGCCACCCACTGCCTAGGCCTGTGTGTAGCCTGAGACTGTAACCTAAGTGGTTTGCTGTTTCTGGGTTTGGACTGAGAAGGCCTGGAAGAGACTGGAAAGGACCAATTCTTTGAAGGCCAATGCCTACTAAATCTGGGAGGCTGTACTTGCAGGAAATCTTTAAAATTTTGCATAGATTTAGCTTTTTCCTCCATTTTTTTGAGGACTTCTTCTGCTTTGTTGCCAAACAGGCAGTCTTGGTTTAAGGGAGCATCCAGTAACTTAGCTTTAACATGATCTGGCAAGTTTTGCTCCTTAAGCCAAGCATGCCTTCTAAGTACTGACCCAGTGACAGCAGCCCTGCAACATGCTTCTAAAGAGTCAAAACCACATTGCAAAGTATGTTTACCAGCTTGTTCAGCAGAATGCATTAAATCCTGTAATTCTTTATGTTCAGCACAGTCAGGAATCAACATCATTTTCTGTTTAAGTAGTCCCATAATATGCTGCTGATACTTTAACATATGAAACTAGTAATTTAAGGCCCTAATGGCCAAAGTAGCAGAAGTGTATGCCTTCTTACCCCATCTGTCCAAGGCCCTAGAATCAGAGGGGGTAGGATTTTTGGCAGCAGTAGCCTTAATGCCCTTTGGTCCTTGGGAAATGGTCTCTGGATCTGCAGTAGGATTCTTGAAGAGGAACTTGTGAGAGTCAGGTACTCTGTAATATCCGTCAGGTTTTCTGGGAGCTGGAGGTAAAGTGTCTGGGGACATGCTAGATTCCAAGAAGGCATCATCTACAATGTCCAGAACAGGAGGTATAGCTACAGGCCAGTGTTGAGGGAGGAGTAAGAATTCCCTAAGCCTCTTTTTGGAGTCAGAGTAATCCTGGCTTTCCCAGCGGAAATGCTCCCTAAGGGTGTGCAAGGTTTCACCAAAAGAAAAATCTTCTGGAGGGGAAGCAGAGGGAATGGAATCCTCTGCATCAGAATCCTCATTGGTAGAGAAGGGCAAATCCCAGTAATCAGAAGAAACAGACATTTCAGAATCCTGATCAGAAGAATCGAAAGTTAAGTCAGTTCTAGGTCTCTTAGAGGGGGAAGGCTGGCTTCCCCTAATTAAAGTAATAAGGTCTTCGGCCATTCTAAGCATTTGTTTTTTAGGCATATGGGCCTGACCATGCGGATTGGACATTGGTTTTTCTAGGCGTGGGTCGAGTTTTAGGCCTGGATGAAGATGGCGTGGGTTTAAAATGCAAATCTGTAGGCCTGAATACATCCTCAGAAGCCAGTGCATGCACAGTGGCTCTGGACCCATCCAAGGTAGAGACATCCGCAGGTTCCATAGTCGAAGAAGCATCTCGCGGCAAACCGAACTCTGAATGGGTCTCAGTAGAGGTCTGCGAATCTGAAGTAGCAGGTATCAGGGGCTGTGAAAGCACCTCACTAACTACCAGCGAACTGGCCATTAGCTTAACGGACGCGTCATCGGCAGTTTTGGACCTATGCGGTCTGTCTGTATTTATCCTTACGTTTTTTCAGAATATCGGTAGTCAGATGGCTTACCGAAGCCATTTATAGATAGTTAAACAGAGTACCAAAATAATTTGCTGCAAAAATAGACAGACGACGAATAGTTTGGGGGTTGAATAAGGCACAAAATCTACAGCGAGGGACATCGTGGTCTGGGCCTAAGCAAGGAATGCAGTACAAATGAAAATCTTTATCAGGTATTTGCTTTCCACAGGTAAGACAATTGTTAACTTTTACTGACATCAGTTAAGAGCAAGAAAAAGGATCCCCAATGGGGTACTTAGCTTTTTTCGAAGACTTCGGTTCTGAAACTCGAAAACGAAAATTTCAGGAGTCGGCTGACCGGCATTTGTGAACTGCTTCTGGCTTTGGGCACCGTGTGGCAAGAAAGACTGATGTAATGGTGTCGGCTGCATGTTTTATACCAATGACGACCTGACGTCATGGAAGAAGAGACAGCATCCTACGCAATAATCCAAGACTCTGGTATTCAGGCCGGCTAAGGGCTACCTGCAGGCAGATAACCCAAATGTAATGACTGCAACAGTGAAACACGAAGAACATCTGAAAATGCCAAGAAGCCACAGAGAAATGTAAAATCTTCCTGAAATTAATAGGCAAGTGAAGATAAGCATCCTTGAGATCCAGAGACGCTAGAAAAGCCTGAGAAAGCAGCATAGGGAACAAAGTCTGAAGGGATAACATTTGAAAGGAAGGGCCCTTTAGAAAGGTGCTTAGGTGACAGAAAACCAGAATGGGCCTCCAAGTGCCTTCTTTTCTGGGAGCCAAGAACATTCCAGAATAAAACATTTTCCCTCTTTAAGAAACTGGAGCTGCCTGATTAGTTCCCTGAGACAAAAGATCCCGAATCATCCCTGGAAAAAATGCCAACTGCTCCTGAGGGGGCTGAGGAAAGCCCATGAGAGAGAAGAAATTTCCAGAACATATAGTACCCTATGCGGATAACGGACAGAACCTGGGACTCTGAGTAATCTTTAACCAAACTGGAAGGGATATGGAAAGACAAAGAAAAAGGGGAATGTGGCTGAGAAGAACAGGATAGTGAGACAGCACCTGGTTTATCAGGAAAAGGTTATCTCTGAGTAAAAAGAAGTTATGTACTCACCATAATGTTCCATCTCGGATCCGAGCCGGCAACATTCTGTCAAGCATCTGCTCCAAGCTCCTCCCCTTACCCATAATTCCTCACATCTCCTACCTTCCCTCAGATCGAGTTTGCCACTAATCAAATTATTAGCAACTGAATAATACTAACCTAGAACAGGTTCAGGGGAAGGAGGGAGGGACGGTTGCAGAAATGAAGTATAACTACTCAGATGGAATGTTATGGTGACTACATAACTTCTTAATCTGAAGTAGTTAACTTCATTTATCTGCAACCTGTGGGACAGAGTCCCCAGCTACCAAAACTCCTGGGAGGCCCTCATGGAAGGATATTCTTGAGCACCTCAGAGCCAAAGGATGCTCTCCCTCTAGACATCAAATCCAACTTATAATGAGAAATAAATGTATGTGACCTTGCTCAAGTCACTGCTGCACAGATATCATCCAGAGAAACCCTAGACCAAAAGGCAGCAGAAGTTGCCATAGATCTGGTAGAATGAGCTTTAATAGGACCAGGTGGGGATAGGCCTTTATCCCTATAGACTCGCAGTATACATTGTGTAATCCATCTAGCTAAGGAGACCTTGGAAATGGCCTTGTCCAAAAAGGGTCTGGAAAAGGACACGAATAATTGGTCAGACTTACGGAATTGTTTAGTCCTGTGTAAATAGAAACAAAGCTGTTTATGAACATCTAGCAAATGCAGCTTATATTCACCCTTGTTCTGGAAATTTGGAAAGAACACAGGCAGATTAATCATCTGGTTAATATTAGATTCAGAAGCAACTTTCGGTAAGAAAGGAGGGTTCGTACGAAGCAAAACCCTGTCTTTATGAAAGATCAAGTAAGGGTGCATGGCAGACAAAACTTGGATCTCAGAAACCCTTCTAGCCGAGGTAACAGCCACTAGAAAAGCTGTCTTAAAGGATAGGAATTTCAAATCTACTGACACTGCTGGTTCGAATGGGGGTGCCACCAACGCCTGTAGAACCAGGGTAAGATCCCAAGGAGGGACAGAATTCTTAACCGGGGGACGCAAAAGAAAAGTACCTTTTAGAAAGGCCTTGCACAATCTCAAAGAGGCCAGAGCATTCAGATTTTCTCTGACATGAGAACTAGATATGGCTGCCAGTTGTACTTTTCCTGTAGAGGGACTAGCCCCTTGTTGGAAAATATAGGACAAAAACTCCAACACTGTGGAACCGGGGCTGTAAATGCATCTAGGTTTCTCTGAGAAGCCCAAATACAGAAGCGTTTCCATTTGCTGCGATAAACTTTCCTAGTGGAAGCTTTGTGGGATGCTACCAAAATACAAATTACTAAAGATGATAGACCAGGAGTCCTAGTGATCAAGGGAACTGGAGCAACCAAACCATCAGCTTGAGGCTGTCCAGATCGGGCAGACTGATGCCCGAGGGATGAGAGATGAGATCTGGGCAGGGATCCAGAATCCGTGGAGGAGTTAGAGCATGAGACCAGAGGAAGGGGAACCACACTTGACGAGGTCAGAATGGGGCAATGAGGATCACTTTGCACCCCAGTTGGTAAGCTTTCTGAAGAAACTTCGGAATGAGAGGTAGTGGGGGATAGGCATACAGTAACCCAGGAGGCCAAACATGGATGAGAGCGTCTCTGGGGGAGTCCCCTGGTGAGGGGATCAGAGCGAAGAACTCGCTGCACTTCGCGTTGGAAGGAGATGCAAAGAGATCGCAGCAAGGGTGACCCCGCGCAAGGAAGATCTCCTCCGCTACTGACTGTTTCAGAGACCACTCGTATGGCATTATCATAGCCCGACTCAGTCTGTCCGCTAAGATGTTGGAGCGACCCAGGATGTGTGTTGCAATCAGAAACTGACTGGTAATCACCCACTCCCACACTCTCATGGCCTCGTGGCAGAGAGTGTAAGATTTGGTCCCTCCTTGTTTGTTGATGTACCAGACAACAGACGTTGTCTGACTGAACTGCAATCGTCCCTGGGGGAAGATCAGCGTGAAAGGCTTGCAATGCTAAAAGCACTGCCCTCATCTCCAGAACAGTGATATGCAATCTGGTCTCGGTCTGGGACCACGTGCCTTGGACCGTCCTTCCCAAAAAGTGCCCCCCCCCACCCCCACCCAAGCTGGGAGGCATCCGTGGTCACTGTGGCTTGGGCTGGGGTTGTTAAGAAGGGCCGATCTGGCAAGATTTCCGGCGACTGGAGCCACCAAAGAAGAGAAATCTTGCAGGCTCTGCTGATTCTTATAGGGTAGTTCATGGGGAGGTCTACCAAGATCACTGAAAGTACAGTTTTGTACCTACCATAAATGTAGATGTCCAAGAGGTATGCATCTGCAGTCCTAACATATGGGTTGTCCTGCCTCAGGCAGCCCTTCGATCGGCCGGATTCCAAAGTCTGGGTCTGGCCTTGGCTGATGTCGCACTTCACCCGACGCCATAGCTGCTGTGAATTGGGTAAAAAGGCATCAGCCGACGCCATTTTCCTCAGTGTTTCTTGCCCCAGATGCCAGGTGCCCTCTAGGAAGGCTAAATTTGGATAAATGCAAATGATTCCAAACAGTAGAGAGCAAACAAAAATAAACAGGTATATACATATATATACAAACAAATACACCATAATAGATTCCCCCAGCTAGCTACAAGATGGGCAAATACCTTAGGAGTACCACAGAGGGGAAGGAGGGTGGGTAATCCTGACTGCAGATGCATACCTCTCAGACATCTACATTTATGGTAGGTACAAAACTGTACTATGTCCTTCAAGAATGCATCTGCAGTCCTAACATATGGGTAGAATACCATAGCCAAACTGGGGGAGGAGGCACTAAGATGATTATAGTGCAGTTAAGATCCCTTGCAAAACAGCAGTTGCAAAACCTGCTCGGGATCTGGAGTATAAAGGTAGATTATAATGCTTGGCAAATGTATGCACGGAGCTCCAAGTAGCAGCTTCTAAAATGTCCTTGGTAGCCACTCCTCGTAAGAAAGCTGTAGTAGTGGCTGTAGCCCTTGTGGAGTGAGGTCTGATGTTTTCTGGAGTTGTCTTTCCATGAAAAGAGTAACAAAATCTAATGCAATTTCCTATCCATTTTGAGATTGTCTGTTTTGAAATTGCTTTTCCTTCCATTCCTGTTGCATATGCTACCAGAAGCTGGTCAGTTTTTCTATTGTTCTTGGTTCTGTCCAGATAGTAGCGCAATTGCCTGTGCACATCCAAGGTATGTAGTAGTCTTTCCCCCGTTCTGTGGGTTGGGGAAGAATGTTGGTAGGTGGATTGCTTGGTTCAATGATACCCTGGAGACCACCTTTGGCATAAAAGTAGGGTTAGTTCTCAAGGACACTCTATCCTGATGGAAGATAAGGAAGGGCTGTACTGCCATTAATGCCTGTAATTCATAAACCCTTCTTGCTGAAGTGATTGCAAGCAGGAAAGCAGTTTTCCAAGATAAGAACTGTAATTCTGCTGTTGCTGCTGGTTCGAAAGGGGAAGTGTTAACTTTTCCAGCACAAAGTTAAGGACCCATGTAGGCAAAGGTGGCTTCCTTGGAGGCTTTACATTTTAATTCCTCTCAGAAACTGCCTGAGTAGAGGATGAGAGAAGACTGGAGGATCCATGTTGTATTCTGCTGAAATTGCTGATGCATGAATCTTAATGAGGAGTAAGACAGGCCATTGTGGAAAAGTTCTGCTAAATATTCCAGGATGTTAGCTATGTTTGCTAATGATACATTTTCTCCTTTTGCTGCACTCCAAATGAGGTATCTTTTCCATTTGGCTGAATAAGTCTTCCTTGTGGAGGGTCTGCGAGCCTCCAGGATAATGTCTTTAACCCTCTGAGATAAATCTGGGTTATTTTGTTTTATGTAATATTCCAAGCAGCTAGCTGCAGTGTTTTCAAGTTTGGATGTAGGATCTTGAAGTTGTTCTGTGTTAGCAGTAAAGGAACTAGAGGTAGAGGCCATGCGTGTGTCCGAGACATACTCCTCAGTAGCGGGTACCAATGCTGCCTCGGCCAGTCTGGAGCTATCAGGATGATCCTTGGGTGATCTTCTTTGATCTTCAGTAGCACTTTGTGCATCAAAGGAAGAGGTGGGAATGCATATGCTGTCAGGTTTTCCCAACTGAAGGATAGAGAGTCCACCTTCCAAGCAAGTGGGTGGTATGTCCTTGTGCAGAATTTCCTCAATTGGTGGTTGTGTGGGGATGCGAACAGGTCTATTTCTGGTAGTCCCCATTTCTCTGTAATGGATATGAAGATGTCTGGATGCAGCATCCATTCGTGGGCATCCGTGGTAGTTCTGCTTAAGGTGTCTGCTAGTATATTTTCTTTTCCCGGCACAAATATGGCCTGGAGCTGAATGTTGAGGTTCAGGGCCACATTCCACAGGTCCATTGCCATCCGGCATAGAGGATATGAGTGTGTGCCTCCCTGTTTGTTGATATACCACATGACTGTGGTGTTGTCCGTCCTTATCAGCAAATGACCCTGTTGAAGAAACGGTCTGAATGTCTGAATTGACTGTTTCACTGCCAGCATCTCTTTTTGATTTATGTGTAGGTTCAGCTGGTCTTGTGTCCATAGGCCTTGTATACACTTGTCCACCATGTGTGCCCCCCAGCCTAGGTCTGAGGCGTCCGTGGTGATAGTCTGGCTTGGGTGAGGTTTGTGGAAAGGCAGTCCTCTGTTCAACTGACGGGCCTGAGCCCACCACAGGAATTCTTGTTTCAGGCATGGAATTATTTGAATCTGGGCTTCTAGACTGTGCTTGTGTTGAGACCATATGTTCCTTAGGTACCATTGCAACTTCCTCATATGCAGCCTGGCATGTGGAATCAATATTATGCAGGATGCCATGTAACCCAGGGCTTGCAGGACTTTCCTTGCTGTAAGCTGGTTCTGTGTTGTTAATGCCATGAAATAGAGTGGTAGTTGCTTTTGCTTTTCTGCTGTGAGAAATGCCATCTGATTTGAAGTGTCCAGTTCTGCACCCAAGAATGTTATCCTTTGGGATGGTACCAGCCTTGACTTTTTCATGTTGACTGTGTATCCCAAGGCTTGCAGTAGTTGTATAACCTTTTCCAAATCTTTTGTTAATTTGGTCTTGTTGTCCGCTTGTATTAGGCAGTCGTCCAGGTATGGATAAATCTGAATCCCCTGAAGCCTGCAATGAGCAATTACTGATGCCAGGCATTTCGTGAATACTCTGGGCGCAGTAGATAAGCCAAAGGGCAATGCTGAGAATTGATAATGCTCTGATCCTGCAAGAATTCTGAGGTATCTTCTGCAATCTGGTCGTATAGGGACGTGCAGGTATGCCTCCTTGAGATCTAGAGTCACCAGCCAAGACTCCTTGCCCAGCATGGGAAGAAGTTGCTGTAGGGTCAGCATTTTGAATTTTGGAACAATGAGATATGTGTTCAGAGCGGACAGGTCGAGAATAGGCCTCCATTGGTTTTCTTTCCTTGGTACCAGGAAAAGTCTGGAGTAAAATCCTTGTCCTTGCTCCATAGGCGGTACCTTTTCTATAGCTCTCATCCTTAGTAAGTGGTTGATTTGTCCTAGAGCGTTTGTTTTTTGGTTTGGTGGTAGGTTTGGCATTCCTCTCTTTTTTGGAAGAGTGTGGAAGTGAAACCTGTAGCCTTTGTCTATTGTCTGTAAAATCCATTTGTCTCCTGTAATGTAATGCCAGTTTACGGAAAATAAGGCTAGCTTTCCGCCTAAGGGTGCTTCCAGTTGTTCCCTGGTAGGCGGTATCAGAGTCAAGTCATTGTGTCTGTCCTGTAGAAGTGGTAGTAGCTGGATCTGTGGCAGTACTTCTCTGGTTGTTAGGCTGCCACTGACGTCCCCTGTAGGCACCTCTGGATTGACCTCTGCCTCTTGGGCGCCTATTTCTGCCTCTCTGTGCTCTGGAGGTATCTGGAAAGGACCAATTCTTCGAAGGCCAATTTCTACTAAACCTCGGAGGCTGGACCTGTAAGAAATCCTTGACTGTTTGGACAGATTTTGCTTTTTCTTCCACCTTCTTTAGCACTTGATGTGCAGGGGAGCCAAACAAACTTTGTTTGTCCATGGGAGCATCTAGAAGCTTTGACTTTACATGGTCTGGTAAGGATTGCTCTTTTAACCATGCATGCCTTCTGATCACTGTTCCAGTCATAGCTGATCTAAAGGAAGCCTCCAGTGCATCATAGCCGCATTTTAAGGAATGATTACTGACCTGTTGAGTGTTATGTACCAAATCCTGAAGGGACTTACGGTCTATAGGTTCAGGAGAGGACAGTTTTTTATATAGCTGGTCTAACAAAAATTCCTGATACTGAATCATGTGGAATTGACAGTTTAAGGCCCTAGCCGAAAGAGTAGCAGAAGTATAAACTTTTTTACCCCATCTCTCTAATGCTCTAGATTCTCTTTCAGAGGGGAGGGTTTTTTTGGCAGAGGCAGCTGCTACAGCTTTGGGGCCCTGTGAAATGGTTTCAGGATCTGCAATAGGAGCCGTACAAGTGAAAATGTGTATCTGGGACCCTGTAATATCTGTCGGGCTTAGCAGGGGCCGGGAGAAGAGAGTCAGGGGCAGTACAGGCATCATTAAATGCATCATCCACAACTGTTAGTACTGGAGGAATGGCTAAAGGCCTATGCTGTGGTAAATGTAAAAAGGTCCTTAGCCTTTTCCTTGAATCTGAAAAATCCTGGCCCTGCCATTGAAATTGTTCTCTCATAGCATGTAAGGTTTCCCCAAAAGAAAATTCCTCAGGAGGAGAGGCAGAAGGAATGGAGTCTTCTGCATCAGAATCCTCATATGGAGAATAAGGGCCTTCTGGAGGATTTGAGTTTTCTGAATCATCCGAGGAATAGTCTGTAGAAACTGGATCCGGGGGCTCTGCTCTAGGCCTCTTCTCTGGAGGGGGTAGAGAGGCCCTGTCTGGGTGAGGTTGGGATCCCCTGATCAAAGAAATGAGATCCTCAGCCAGGCTGAGCATTTGGGAACTAGAGGTAAGCCTGTGTGAGGGGGTTTTAGCAGGCAAGGCCTTAGAAGATTTAGCTGCTTTAGCCCTAGAAAAAGCCTTGATAGACATAGATGCAGGGGGCCTAGCAGCTCCACGTGCAGGAGTAGATATGTCTAGAGGAATAGTATCTGATAAAACCTGGGTGCCTGCTACAGCAGGAGAAATTTCAGTAGCAGATTCAGCCATGCTGTGTGAGGCCTCGGCTGTCGGAGGCAAGCTTTCGGCCGAAGGAAGAACCGTGGACTCGGTTTCAGCCGAAACCGAGACACTCGCAGTTGGCTTAACCGTGGTTTCGGCTGAAACCGCGGACCGTGAGTGTCGGTCCTTTTCCTTACGCTTTTTCGCTAATTGTGAAGTCGGAGTCTCTGACGGCATTTTGTAAGCAAAAGCGGGACCAAAAAACTCCTCTGCAAACTCCGACCGACGTCTAAGTGTCCGTCGGTTGAAGGAAGCACAGGCTAGACAAGCTGATACGTCGTGGTCTGGGCCTAAGCAAGGAAGGCAGTAAAAGTGGAAATCCTTATGAGGTATTTGTTTCCCACAAGTTAAACAATTATTTACTTTTTATGACATCGGCTGAGGCAAGAAAGAGTCCCCAACGGGGTACTTAGCTTTTTAGAAGTCTTCGGTAGTAGAAATCTCTGGATCTGACCGACCGGCACTTGCGAATAGCTTCTGCTTCGGGCACCACGCGGCAAAAAAGACTGAGGAAAATGTCGTCGGCTGATGCCTTTATACCCAATTCACAGCAGCTATGACGTCGGGTGAAGTGCGATATCAGCCGAGGCCAGACCCAGACTTTGGAATCCGGCCGACCGAAGGGCTGCCTGAGGCAGGACAACCCATATGTTAGTACTGCAGATGCATCCTTGAAGGACATCTGCCAGGGTCCACTGAAGCACCCTGATGTGAAGGTGTGCACATGGAAGAATTGAAATTGCTGCAACCATGGAGCCTAGGGCTTGGAGAACGTCGCTCACCATTGGTGTCCTGCAGCTGAGGATCACTGACACATGGGCCCGTAGGTTCTGGACCCTGTCCCGAGTGAGAAAAACTTGCAATAGTAGAGTGTCCAACCGTGCCCCTATGAATTCCAAGGTCTGTGTTGGGTTCAAGCGGGACTTGGAGATGTTAATGGTAATCCCTAAATTGACTGCAAGATGCAAGAAGGAGTCTCTGGCCATGCAAAGTAGATGCTTGGTGGTAGCAGCGAGGAGCCAATAGTCTAGGTAAGGAAACACCTGAATTCCCTTAAGTCTCAGGTGAGCCACTACGACTGCCACAACCTTGGTAAACACCCTGGGGGCTGTGGTATGACTGAAGGGTAGGGCTCTGAACTGGAAATGATTGGTTCTCAGCCGAAAGCGAAGGAATCTCTTGGAGCTTCTGCAAATTTTGATGTGGTAGTAAGCGTCCTGGAGGTCTATTGAGCACTTCCAGTCACATTCTCAGAGTAAGGTAGAATGGACTGCAAGGTGACCATCTGGAATTTCTGCTTGGCTACAGACAGGTTCAGGGTTGACAAGTCTAATATGGGTCTGAGGTCCCCCATCTTTTTTGGCACTAAAAGAACCTGGAGTAAACACCTGATCTGGACTGATCTGGGGGGACCAGTTCAATGGCCCGATTGTAAAGCAGCTTTGAAATTTTGTGCGCTGCGGCCTCCCTTTGAGCAGGCGGAACATCTGGGAGGCGCTTTGATTGAATGGCTGGGGCAACGAATGGGATGGAGTATCCCCTGGATATTATCTGGACCATCCAACGGTCCATCATAATGGACTCCCAAGCCGTTGGGTGCAATGACAATCTTCCCCCGACTGTCTCCAGAGTAGGACAGTCGGGCAACCCCTCAGGGTTGCTGCGCGGGTCTGTCCGAGAAGGTCTCCCTAGACCCAAAGTTCCTCGGGCCCCCTCTGCCTCTGGGGCGGCATCTGTCTTGTCCCCCTCTGCCTCTAGGGGATGAGTTGTCCTGGGAAAACTGAGATTTTCAGAACCACATCTTCTTTTGCCCTCTCTGATTCCTAGAAAAGAATCTTTGAGGGCTAGAGAAGCAGACTCAGACGGCAGACAGAGTCTTCATGTCCTTCTCGCTCTGGACCAGGGTGTCACGAACTGTCTTCCCAAACAGGGAGGAACCATCAGAAGACTCAGACCCCAGATTGCATTCTATAATGGTAGTCGGTACTTCCGCCCTAATCAAAATCTGAGAAACACCCCTAGGCTCTTCGGTAATAATCAGTCGTAGTTCCCACTGAACATCTGAAGTGAACGTCTGCAAGTCTTCCAGGGACATGCGTGAGGTTGGATCCCTGCCGGCCTCTGAAGCAGTCATGACAGAGGAATCCAACGATGGAGCTGGGCGATCCTCTGGGCTTTCACTAGCCTCAGGAGAGACATCTGGCACAGTTGGTACAGAAGAACAATCAGACCTAAATATCTTGGCCTTCTTCAAAGACTACTGAACCTCAGAGCGGGAAGTTCCTTCCTTAGTGTCTTTTACTAAAAGCTTAAGGTGTTGGTTCTCTAAGTATAGGGCCAAAGAGGAAAGCCCAACTATGCAGAGGCTTTAGGATGAAAGCCTGACAAATGGAACAGGACGTATGGTCGTGGGAAGCACCAAGACAAAATAAACACTGCTTGTGACAACCTTTAAGGGGAATCTGTCTCTCAACAATGGCATTTACACTTTCTGGAAGACATGACCCCCACAAGCAACAAAACAAAAAGAAAAAAGAAAGAGCAAAAACCCCAATGAGTCACCTATCTGAAAATGGCTTGGTGAACCAGCAAACTAAGCGGGAGTTCAGAATGACAATCAAAAGATGGCATTTGAACTAGTGGCAAAGAAATTCTGAGGACCGTACAACCGGATGTCACCTTTATGCCCTACACTGTACAAAGGGAGTACACAAGTGACACACAGTGTACCTTAAGCAACCTAAAGGCTTTGATATACTGGCCAGATGCTGGGCCACCCATGCCAGGGAATCCCTATTGTAAGGAACATATATCTATATTTAAAAAGGGGTGAAAATCCAAGTAATACATATTGGTAATTGTGTTAAGTAAATTCATGGGCCAGATTCCAAAAGGCTTGTTATCAGTGTAAGTGACCTTTTGGAATCTTGCGCATGCTGTAAGCATTTTACAGATACGCCTTGTACTCACTTACACTGAGAGCAAGTCTTTCGGAATAAGACAGACTTACACTAAGAGCAACTCTTTTGGAATTTGACACTATGTGTCTCAACTTGTGTTTATCAAAACATTACTATCATTTTAAAGAAACTGCACCCATTTCTGTTAAAAAAGTGAAGGGCTACCTCAGATCTCAATATGCTAGCATATACCAGCATGGTAGTGCATATTAATGATCAGACATATCATAATATAAATAAATCAAATTGACATTAAATTAATCCTCAGATATCAAATTTAAGGAAGAGTTGCAATAGAAATAAAAGTTAAAATAAAAAGTCTACCTAAACTATATATAATAAACAAAACATACAGTTAAACATCTAGTACTAAAAATAAAGAGTGAAAATTAAACTGAAGCATAGATATGAAATACTATACATATAAAACACGTGTTACTGTGTTTTAGAAAAAGCTTCTAGAAAAGGATAAGGAATTAATAAAATTACACTATAATTGTTAATCTTGGGTGTCCCACAGTAGAAAATCTTTGATTATCTTACACCTTTTAGGGTGATTTTTCAGAAAATGCTTAGGAATGCAAGAATGTGTGTAGGTGGTAAGAGGTATGACATCCCATACACATTGGGGTTAATGAGTTAATTAGCTTTGTCTATATCAGTTTCTCATATCTGCTTAACAGATATGGGTTTTACAAAGTAAGCGACATGCATAAGGTCTCATGATCAGAGTTTTTTTAATTCTTAAATTTCAGTTATGGATAGGTAAGACAACAAGGTTTATTGCACTGTTTATTCATTATTCTGATAGCAAGCTATATATATATATATATATATATATATATATATATATATATATATATATATATACACACATTTATATATATATATACATATATATATATATATACATATATATATATATATATATATATATATATATATATATGTGTGTGTGTGTGTACGTACACACACAAACACACATACATAATACATATATGTTTATGTATTTAAATTTAATCACGATTTATTGATACATTTTTACTGACAGTTAATTTTATCTAACATGTTTAAAAAACAGAAAATGCACCACAAAGAAATGTTTTTGTAGGAGGGCAAGCACTCCCCGAAACCCCCATACATAAATATGCTAACTCCAAGGCCTCCTGTACAGAAACAAGAATTTTTTAACCAGATCTACAAAAGCTACCATTGCCCAGACATACCTCGTCACCTCTACTCTCCGCCTCCCCAATACTAACCAACCTATGCAAATCAGACCTTACTAAACTAGACTCGTGTTACAATAAAAGACAAATTTGCTACACACTCTCCCTACAAAATGTACCATTTCACAGCCCTTAGACAACTAAACTGGCTAGAACTTCCTCAGCACCTCCAATACAAGCAACTAACCACCCATAAAATACACCATGAACCAAATAAAACCCCAGCCCTTCAAGATTTAATACAACCATACACCACCACTAGAACACTCTGTTCCAGTGACAAACTCCTAGTTAAATCCACCACAGCTAACAACTCAGCTGGGGAATCCTTATTCACTAACATCATTCCTAAAATATGGACTAAACTAGCCACTTCCATCACTTCTATCTGCACCACAGTACAATTTAAAAAACTTCTATTTACTCACTTAGAAAAATCCTGGCTTTGCTCTTGCTACCTGACTAACTCTGCATTCTCCACTTTTTATACACACCATCTGACTTTCTTTAGATCTAAACTATACAGTACTATCCAATTATGCCTTCTTCCTTCCCTATATATACTTCCTCAAAAATATCATACTATGCCTTCTAATATATATGCTAGTCTAGTTTGTGTTATACCATATACAGTTTGATGCACAAATTTTGTTTAAACTGCTAAGGTGTCATCTCTTTCGGTTATTTATATTTGCAATGTGTGCTTTCATTGTTGACCTGTAATCTGTAATTTTCTTGTGGTATAATGTTTATTTTTTTCATATTGTTGGAGCTTTTCTCCCTGGGCCTCCTCTGAAAACGGACCTGTGTCCAGTTGGACTTTTCCATTAAAAAATGTTAAATAAATAAATAATGATCATGCAACCGTGCAGAAAGAAAATTATGGACAGCAATGATTCACTGTGTGTGGTGTTCTAATGTCTCTGTGGTTGTGATAGAGAATGGAATTAGTATATTTCAGTAATGGGATGTGAGGGTGAAGCCCCTCCCATGCTAAAACTTTATTTTTTGGTGATTTTTCTGTTTAGTAAGATGTTAGATCAAATTAACTGTCAATAGAAAGACTTGCCAATAAAATAAACTGTCAATAAAAATGTGTCAATAAATTGCGTTTACAAAAAATATGTATTCAATAAATTTAAATGTATCCACACACACACACATATATATATATATATATTTTCACCCCCCCAAAACTAGTTGTCCTGCAAAATTTCATGTTTTTCCAAGAACATGCCCCACTTTGGGTATTTGAAAAGCTGGCAAACCTAGGTGGTTATTCTTCTTCTTCTTATGACTTTTACCAGTTTAGGGTTGTCACAGCGGATCACCTGTCCACTCATGATTGAGAGTGGAGTTTTATGGTGTCGAGTTGCCAGCCTGGCACCCAACCTTCCACAGAAGGCACACACACGCAAGCACGCATTCACGCCTAGAGCCAACTTATACTGTCCAATCCACCTAGTACAAAAAGAACTCTGCTGCTAAGGGCAGATGATGTATCCACACTTTGCTGTGAAGGAAAGGTTAGTTTGCTGTTATTTTTTGTATTACTGTATTGCCTTTCTATATTTTGAATACTGTAGTTTGTTTTCTTTACTTTGTGTTTTGCTTGCATTCTGTTTTAATAGCATATTAAAACTTCAAAAGAGACCACAGCTCTCTCTGTTCTGAGTCAGGCAGAAATAAGAACTGATTAATTAAGGACTCATTCATAAGACAGAAGAGGTCACTTAAGGTTAATCACTTGTTAACAGAGGGGGTGGAGCTAGGAACTAAAATTTCTATTTAAGGAGTAAACTAAAACATTTCAGAGCTTTACCAGAAAGGCTCATCCAGACTCTGATACACTTTACTGTGAAGGAAAGGTTAGTTTGCTGTTATTTTTTGTATTACTGTATTGCCTTTCTATATTTTGAATACTGTAGTTTGTTTTACTTTGTGTTTTGCTTGCATTCTGTTTTAACAGCATATAGAAACTTCAAAAGAGACCACAGCTCTCTCTGTTCTGAGTCAGGCAGAATTTTTTCCCGCCCTCCCACCTATTTAAGTTGTCTTGTTAAATACCACTGTCTTTCTAGTTGCCTGCCTCTTATGTTAATCTGACCATATATCTCATTTCTCTCTACTTTCACTGGCTTATGTGAGTAATCACAAAATCATAATTTTTGAAATCCCACCCCTTCAATTATTTAAATTTATTGGCCATCCTACAGTATTTCATAGTACCAAAATACAAAAGTGACCACCCCTTTCAATCCATCTTGCTGTTTTAAAAATAGTAACTCTCCACTAAACCTTAACTTTTAAACAGGTAAAACTCAAGTTACCTACTTTCACATCTAACTTCTCTAGTGCACACTGCAGAGTGCATTCTTTTCAATCTTACCATTAAGCATCCCTGTGACTAGCACTTTCTCTAATACCTGCTGGAAAGCACTAGGAAGCCTTAAACTCATACAAACACTGAACTCTCCTTGTTAACAAGGAGAAATTAATAGTAGGCACTAAACAGCCTATAATTGCAAAGTACCTTGCTAAGGAAACAGCTCCTATACTTTACAAAGAAAAAAAAAAGCCCCAAACCAAGCATGTCCAAGGGTCAGCTTCCGGTGATTTCTCCTGTCCACCTGGTGAATCTGGGCATACTGGGGCAATGCAGCAATTGCCTCATGTACACAGACAACCCTCTCCTCCTACCACCCAACACTACAACCTGTAAGAGATGCACTTACATAGCCAAAATGGAAGCAAAGCTCTCTCCACCCAAGATTGTGCTAAACAGTCAAGAGGAGAAGGTTAACACCCACACTACATCTCAAGCAACACATAGCCCTTCTAAACCCACACCACCAACACCCACATATAGCAACACTAAATCCACATATGCAGAAGCCCTTAACTGTAACCTGCCCAAGCAACAAAGACCTCTGAAGCTGAAACGCAAACAAACACCAATCACAACCAATGTGCCACATAGTTCACAACACCAGTGTGCCACCCAGCAACAGCCCCTAAGGCAAGACAATGTACCTAACACTTTAGTCATAGGTGACTTTATAGTCCGGCACACTGATGTCCCTCTCACCAGGTTGAATAAGGAGAAAATTACAGTCAGCTGCCTGTCGGGTGCCAGGATCAGCCACATAACGCATGCACTCAAGTCACTCCACAACAAGTACAAATATGACTCTGTCACTGTCCATGTTGGAGTGAATGACTTGAGACGTACCTCCCTGGACTACATGAAAAGAGACATGGAAGAGCTCTCGGATCATGTGGCCCAGGCAGGTATGACCCTAGCCCTGAGTAGCATCCTGCCTTCCCAGAATGATACCACAATATAAGGATAAAATGATTGACTTCAACAATTGGCTAAGCTTATGGTGTCATTCAAAGGGGATCCAGTATCTGTCTGCCTGGGATGACATGATTGACAGACCACGATGCTTTGCCAGAGATGGTCTGCATCTGTCGCCCCTGGGATTCAGGTTACTGGCTAAGGCTCTTGCCACCCCTATAGTGCCTTTTTTAGGCAAACTTCAAAGGACAAAACCACCACCGTAACAGGTACAAGCATGCAAAATCTGAAGGTAATGCTACTCAATGCTAGAAGTCTAAACCTCAAAATGCACTCTCGAGGCACTCCTAAAAATGGAGAACATCGATATCTGTGCAGTAACTGAGACCCGGTTCAAGGCTCCAGAGAGCACCCCTGCAATACCAGGCTACAACTCTTACCACACTTTTCGGCCACCAAACCAGGACCGAAACACTGAAGGTGGAGGAGTGTCAATATTCACCAAGGATATTCACACCACCAGGCTAGTTGGCCAACACAATGTGTCTGAAATTCTCCAAGTGCAACTAACACTAGGTAAGACTGCAATCCAAATTGTAGCTTGCTACAGATCCCCCACCATACCCCAAGATTCTCACTACACCTTTCTAAACATACTGGAAATATTAAGATAGAACAAAACACCCTAATACTGGGTGATTTTAACTACCCTGCCATTAACTGGGAAAACTACTCATGTCCCAACACCTTTGCGCAACGGTTCTTGGAATTCATAAATTCCAGTGCCCTGGATGAACTAATCCATAGTCCCACCAGGGGCTCCAATATCCTAGACCTGGTCATTACCAACATGGGAAATCAATGCTCCATACCTATGGTCACCCCCTCGTTAGTCAGGTCTGACCATAAGCTAATCACCCTTAACATCCACATCCCACCCCCACCCCCCAGTAAAGAAACCACCATAAAAAACTTCTCCAAAGCCAACTTCATGCTACTCAAGTCAGAAGTGACAAACTTTCATAACACCCATGCAGACGGGAACTGAAAGTTCAACTGCTGAATCCTACACTAAGGCACTGTACGAGCACATCCACTCATGCATGAATCGTGCCATCCCAAATAGAACCAAAATGCTCTCATCCAAAAAAGGAAGCCAATCTGGTGGTCCCCTGCCATAAACAAACTTTACAACAAAAGGAAGAAACTTTTGCAGAAAAGAGGAAAATCCCAGGATGCAAAAAACTCCCTTACTAGCCTCAGTAAGAAACTGAGATGCCTCATAAAATCCTCCAAAGCTAGTTACGAAACTAAAATTGCCAAAGATTCCAAAGACAACCACAAAGCATTCTATAACTATGTCAAGAATCTAAATGGCAATGCTCAGGTCTGCTCTGAGCTAAAACAGAATGGCATTAAATATACTGATCCAAAGGATATTGCCAATATCCTGGCAGATTGATTCAGTGCCAACTTCACCCCCCTCACCCCTAAATGGCCCATCTCAATACCGGAAGATTGCCAAATTCCAGTAATAACGGCCACACAGGTACAAAACGCACTCTCTAAAGCCAAGAATACAGCATCCATGGGACCAGATGACATCCCGGGCTGTGTACTACATGAACTACAATATGAACTGGCACCTCACCTAAATGTCATGTTTAATCATAGCCTCACCTCAGGTTTCGTGCCCACTGAGTGGCGCAGAGCTACAGTTATACCAATCCACAAGGGGGGATCCACCTTGGATCCCGGAAACTACCGTCCCATCAGTCTGACAAGCCTTATCTGCAAGGCCATGGAGCGTATTATCATGGAACTTATAAACAAAGACACTGGCAACCTTCAAACACTGGACCCCACCCAGTTTGGGTTTGTGAAGGGCCGATCTTGTCTCCTGAACCTGATTGACTTCTTTGAATCAGTTTCCAGAGCCATGGACAAGGGTAAGGTGGTCCACACAGCCTATCTAGACCTTGCCAAGGCCTTTGACACCATCCCCCACTCTGGAATCATAGATAAACTTACTAAGTTGGGCATTAATCCCTATGTCACCCAATGGGTTGCTAAATGGCTTACTGATAGAACCCACACTGTAAAAGTAGCCAACTCCAAATCCAGCTCCAGACAAGTGACAAGTGGAGTACCTCAGAGTTCAGTCCTGGGGCCGCTCTTGTTTGGCATCTACTTCTCTGAAGTACAGGTCAACACTAAGGGACTCTGGGTAACAAAGTTTGCAGATGACTGCAAACAGGGAGCCATTATTGAATCCCCAAATGATGTGGATACTCTACAAAAGGGCCTTACAGAAACGGATGCTTGGTGCCAGAGCCATGGGCTCAAGCTCAATGCCAAGAAATGTATTGTTATCCCCTTTGGGAAAAAACATATATCCATGAATTACCATATAGGTGGCAGTACACTAAACACAGAAAGTGTGATAAGAGACTTAGGGACACAGGTGGACAGTGGTCTCACCTTTGATAACCACATCGCCACAACAGTCAGGAAATCCTTCTATGTGGCACACCTCATCACGAAGGGCTTTTCATCCAGAAAGAAGGAGGTCATTGTCCCACTGTACTCATCCCTCATTAGACCCATTATAGAATACAACGCCCCATTTGGTATGTACCTCTCAAGACATCTGCAACAACTGGAAAGGCCTCAGAAATACCTCACTAAAAGAATCACAGGCCTAAAGCAGATGCCCTATGCTGACCGCCTTAAAAAACTCCAGCTATATTCTGCCGCATATCGTCTACTCAGAGGCGATCTCTGCTTAACATGCAAGGCCATGTCAAACCCAGAGCTGTTGGACATGCTACACTTAAAGAAATCCCAATCCCTCAGAGCTACACGCTCCAGGGATCTAAACCTTGTCATCACAATAAACAAAACATGCTGGAGGGATAGGTTCCTAACCCAGAAACTCCCCAGACTCTGGAATAGATTGCCCATACATGTCAAGCAGAGTGCCTCTTTGGACCTCTTCAAGAGGAACCTTGACAATTAGATGGGAGAAAGGAAATTCACCCCAGGGATCACGTCAGTCGCACTGCTAGACAGGGATCCAAGAAAGTAAATAATGTGGGAAGAAATAGCCAGGGAATTGTTATGGCTAGGGTTGTATAGGCCCTAG